>NC_142878.1:32684469-32985000 GCF_051225735.1 Oryctolagus cuniculus | reverse complement strand
ATCGAAAAGAAGCTCCTGGCTCCTAGCTTTGGCCCGGCACAGCCCTGGTCATTACAACCATTTGGGGAGTGAAGCAGCAGATGGAACATCTCTCTCTCTCTCTCTCTGTCTTTCTCTCTTTGTCACTTCTCTTTCTGCAACTCTTTCAAATAAATAAATAACTCTTTTTAAAAAAGAAGCACAATAGAGACCTCACTTGCTTCTATTACTTAGTTGGGTAATAAATTAATTTGTTGACCAAAACGATAATGTTGAGAACCGCTCATCTGAAAAATAAAATCCAAAATACTCCAAACACCGAAACTTTAATGAATCATTTATTTCTTTTGTTTTATTTATTGGCATGTGAAAACATGTTAGAAAAAGAGATCCAGTTTCATCTGCTGGTTCACTCCCCAGATGCCCACAATAGCCAGGGTTGGATCAGGACAAGCCAGAAACCTATAACTGAATCTAAGTCTCCTGCATGTGTGACAGGAACCCAACTGTCTGAGCCATCACCTGCTGTCTCCAAGGCTACAAATTAGCAAGAAGCAAAGTTAGAAATGGAGGTTGGACTCTGATATGGGATGCAGGTGTGTCAAGTAAAATCTTAAACTACACAGATACTTGCCTTCAAACATTTGAGCACCAACATGACACCACAAGCACTAAATTTCACACCTGGCCTCATATTAACAGTTGTCAAAATGCGAGTGCACTAACAGTATTCCAATAAATATCATAAGATATGTGTATAAGGTATTTGTGAAACATAAATACGCTTTGCATAAGTGAATTCTGTATGAAGGCTCAGATGTAATCTATAAGACGTCTCATTATATACAAGCAAAGATTTAAAAGTCTAATAAATAAAATCCAAAATGCTTTTGGTCCCAAGTATTTGGATCAGGGATACTGTACCTGTATTTACAAATCAATTGACTACAGCTTTTGTAAATAGTAATAACATATACTGGATTCCAAAGAAAAAAGAATTATTAATTGCTATACTTATGATTTATGGAAACCCTAATATTAACCTATTTTACAATAAAAATAATAGTTTTCCTTTTACTCATAGACTCTTCTTGTTGAATATATTTTACATAGAATTTATAAAAACAGCATCTTTTTAGCCACTGAATGACCACTTTCAAGTAATTTTTTTTCAAAATTATGAGAATTTTTATATAAATATAAGTTCACATATGTCTTTGATACTTGTTATTTTACCATGCAACCAAAGAAGTTTCTATTCTGTGTGAATGTGCATGTTTGCATAGTTCCCATTATAAAAAATATAATTCAATAATCATCTAAAGGGAGTGTTGAGGAAAAAGTATCAAGAATCATAAATTAAGAGATTATTTCAATATTTAATTATGTCTAAAAAGGAAAAATATTCTAATAGATGTTATATTACACATCAAAATTTCTTTACCAGAAAGCATTACCAAGTGAAGGCTGAGATTTTTTACAATAAAAGCTACTGTAGGCCAGCGCCGCGGCTCACTAGGCTAATCCTCCGCCTTGCGGCGCCGGCACACCGGGTTCTAGTCCTGGTCGGGGCGCCGGATTCTGTCCCGGTTGCCCCTCTTCCAGGCCAGCTCTCTGCTGTGGCCCGGGAGTGCAGTGGAGGATGGCCCTAGTACTTGGGCCCTGCACCCCATGGGAGACCAGGATAAGCACCTGGCTCCTGCCGTCGGATCAGCGTGGTGCACTGGCCGCAGCGCGCCGGCCGCAGCGGCCATTGGAGGGTGAACCAACGGCAAAAGGAAGACCTTTCTCTCTGTCTCTCTCTCTCTCACTGTCCACTCTGCCTATCAAAAAAAAAAATAAAGCCACTGTAGGTGACAAAGAAGTTCACTGCTATTTAATAATTCATATTTAGAGTTTAGAAATGAGAACCATGAAGTCAGAGTAACTTGGATAAGTACATACATGCAGTTAGTGAGACAGCCATGAATGATAAAGCTGCTCCAGTACTATTGTTCCAATATGTTTTCCAGACCACATGCATGTATTTTATCCACATGCCCTTTGCAACCTCTCGTCCACATTTTCATATTTATCAAAATTATCAGACAATGACAATGTCGCTGATATCATGTCTTTCTCCTACCATCATTGGTGTCTGACAACCTTCATAATACCCCCCAAGAGTAGAACCTTCACCCGTTTCTTGAGGGATTTTCCAGCACTGTTTTTCTCTGGTACTGGGTTATTTTCATCTTTATCGGTGCACAGAAGCCATAGACTCATATTCAAATATACAACTCAAACAGTTTAGAAGCATTAGAGACCTAAATGCAATGTTAGATTGTTCCCTAGTGAAATAGAATTTTCCACTAAAAAGTAGATATATTAAAATGAATCACCCAGGATATGAACGTCTATTTGCAGCTGGGCCATTATTTTCTATTAGAATCCACTTAATCTTCTAGGGTTCTGCATTTTTCCACAGTCAAAATTATTCCACACATATTTCAGGTGGCCACTCACAACCAACACAGAAAAATGCATTTACGGCCCAACACATGGTTCAGATCAACATTTTTGCTTTTCATATTTTAGGCTACTTCCTAGGGAAAAGTCCTAACTATGCACTTTAACCAATCAAAATTCATGAGAGGATTATGTGTTAAACTCATTTAAGGACTTTCCTTTTTATGCACTACAGTTAATAAAGCTGAAACTATTCTTGGCAAGCGATCTTGGATCCAACTTTCTTTTTTTCTTTGTCAGGGAAAATATCACCTGTGTAAAAGAATTCCAGGGCGTCTGCATAAGCAATCCTCAGAGAACCTACCTTGAGCCATTTTATCAAAAGTGCTCATTTACAGGGGTCGATCTTGGCTTTTGATGTTGCTATCTCATGGTTGTGCTAGTACTGATGAGGAAATCAGTAAATGCCTTTTATGGAATATACGTATTTTCTGAAAATAAAACCTTTAGTTACACTTCAATGTGTAGATATTTTTGGAAATATGCATTTTATTTTTCAGTTATGTTTCTATTCATATACTATACAAATAATTTTAAAATAAAACATCATATGCCTTTAGAGTTCAGAATTTTATCAATATTATATTTCCAAAATATCTCAGGAATCCTTTTTCCTTAGAAATGTCTATAATTCAAAAAAATTAAATATATTAGCTATTTAAACATTTGTATAGTTTTCTAAACTCTCAATTTGTTTCAATAATTATTCACCTCTATATTAACTAGAATACATTGTAAAGTGTGTTGATGCCCCCCATCCAATTTTAGCTACATTTCCTGTGTTTTTCTATGCCTTAGTTTTGTTAATCAAATAACAGCTAATGTTCGAGGAGGTATTTTCTTTTTTTTTTTTTTTTTCATTTGACAGGTAGAGTCATAAACAGTGAGAGAGAGAGAGACAGAGAGAAAGGCCTTCCCTCTGCTGGAGGTATTTTCTTTAAAAAACATTAAAAATGTTAAGAATAAAAAGTTATAGCATAATTCATTTATTTCAATATAAAACATGATTTTGACTAAAATATTTCTTTTGATTTAAGACTATCTTAAACATGAGATTTCTAAATCATGATGTACATAAATTACAAATCACTCATTATAATGTGAATATGACCAATTGCTTGTATTATTGGATTTTTCCATATACAACAAACAAGTCTAAAAATAGAAGTGCTTACAAATTAAAACCAACAAGTTGTCAAAGTGAGAAAATCATTGAGATAAATATGAAGCTACAAGTCACCTATATACCAGCAGTATTTATGGTTAGTTTCTGTGTTGTGGATTAAACAATTGAACAATAATAGAAATATCCTTTAGAAGATGTTAAATGAACAATATACATAATATTAAAGAACAAACTTAAGTAGGTTGGTGATTCTTTGGTAAGTTTTCATAGAATATAGTAATTTAAATATCATAACTTTTAGTTAATCAATTTGACATGAAAAGTGTTAAAAGAAACAAGTGCATAACTGTATTTTAGACAAGCAAGCATAACTCAATCTAATTTTAAACAAAGTATGAGAAGGCATAAAAATTCATTGCTAGTTTTTTAAATGAAATAATCTCAGAGCTAAAATATCAAATGATTGAGATAATTTGAAAGAGATAGTGTCAGAGAAAAATTTATAAATTTATTAAACATGCTAAAACAGAAAGAAAAGAATGAAAATAACTTTTATCATCAAGTGGATCTGAAAGATATATAAAAACAATATATGTATATCATTTTATGCAAACTTATTAAGTCATAGATGACACCAAAATATATTAGAATAGGTAGCAATTTATTATTAGAATTTTGAAAATCATTTTACATGTTAAGAGTACACAATGATCTAGGAAAAAGAGAAAATGAAAATGTTTTAGATTTCAAGAAAATAGTTGATAAGTCTTAGACACAGGACCCATTTGTTCATTGAACAGAGAAAATGTAAAAGTTCCTTTAATGTGAAATTTAGTTGGAAATATAGGAATTATACTACGCTAATACCCAAATAAAAACAAATGACCCAATCTAAGCTAAGCTTTCTTGTTTCAGTTGGTCCACAAAGAATTCTCTGAGGGTTAACAAAAATATAAATATTAAACCAAAAAATTAACAAATGTAAGGTACATCAAACATTCTATAATTAAGAAACATAGCAAGTTTCTAGAGATGAGTTAGAGAAGAAACTAAGCATTTTATAAAATGTTTCGGAAATTTCAATATGACTATAAATAATATAACTTATAAAAGTGCTACCAACCACAGAGCAAATGAGTTGAATAAGAAAGAATGCTAAGTAAAGCAAAATACTTTAACTTCAGTGTCCATGGCCTTATATGGAGACGTAAAGAACAGAAGTGTTTCTGTTGAACATTAAAACCTGGGCATGTTGGAAAATAACAAAGACATTAAAAGTCTGAAAAGGAAAGTAAATTATTTGAAACATAGACACATGTTCAAAGAACTACTGGTTCTTTGAAGAAAGCAAAAGCTGAGCTCCTGGAAGAGAATCTATAATTGAGAATGTGAATGCGCTTAGGATGCTGCCCATCAGCGAGGAGTTTCACACAGGGGCAGGGAGATGCACAGGGCCAGTGCTGCAGCCACAACAGACACTGAAAAGCAGGGGCCCAGGGTGGGGGAACCCAGAATTCGCAAGTAGCCCAGGTAGGACAGAGGGAGGCAAACGCAGCAGACCTGATGCTGAGGACCACCGTGACATTCCTGTACCTCATGATGTTTCCAGAATAATAGGTCTCCCACCTGGGTACAGGGGTCCAAACACTTGGGCAATCTTTCACTGCTTTCCCAGGCACATTAGCAGGGAGCTGGATCTGAAGTGGAGCAGCCAGGACTCAAATTGTTGCCTATACGGGATGCCACAGCACTGGCCCCACTTCTGATATGTTGACAGTCAAAAATATGTTCTCAAATATGCTTAAAAATTCCATATGAATAAAATAAATAATGTATTTACCTGTAATGCATTTGAATTTTAAAAGAAACTGTCGCTCCCCATCTTCGTGGAGGAACGACACAGGACCCTGCGTTGTTCTTTTGTCTGCTCGGCCCTCCCTGGGTTTGCTGCTGGTTCTTCCCGGGTTGGCTACCGTCCCTTCCACCTCCGTGGAAGGGCGGTTCCCCCTGCCACTTTCCCCACTTCCGCGAGGGAGCGGCACACCGCCGGCCGGCTCTCTCGGGGGCTGCTCAGGTGTTCCTTCAGACAGATGTTCCTGGTGCATGTTGTCTCTCTCCTCCTTTATAGTCCTCTTCCACCAATCCCAACTCTGCTACCCACACGCCAAGTACGCTGCTCTCCTCCAATCAGGAGCAGGTCCTGCTGTTTATTGGTTGAACTGGAGGCAGCTGTGTAGAAGCTGTTTCCTCCTCTCCCAGCGCCATATTGTGGGAGAGCAGATGCATAGAATAAGTCTTAATTCCAGTAACTTAGTCTAGTCCGAGTTGCTCCCAGTTGCTCCCCACAGAAACACTATTATTAAGAAATATTACAATAAAACAAGACTTAGAAATGAACTTTTGGGAAGGCAATTGGCCTAGAAGCTAAGTTGTAACATGGGATGCTTGCATTCTGTAATAGTGAGATTGGTTTGATTCTCAGCTCCTCCACGTCCAATCCATATTCCGGATGGTACACAACTGGGTAGACAGCCAATGCTGGCTCAAGTGCTTTGGTCTTGCATTGAGTGCCAGATCCTGTCACTGGCCTAGCACAGCAGTGGTTGTTGTGGGTGTCTGGAGAGTGATCCAGCCTCCACCCCACTCTGTCACTTTCTTTTTCTTACAATTAAAATAACTCAATTAAAATGTTAATAGAGAAGTCTAAGTATTATGCATCTCAAGAAATGGAATCTCATTGAAATACAATTAATAAATAATTATTTTAAAGCTGCATAATGTATGTGTGTTGAGACATTTTTATTAAGTAAATGGTGAGAGACAAAATTAAGGAAATTGGAAGGGATTGCAAGTAGATAGATATTATACTGAGAGTAATGAAGAATGCTGGAAGACTTCAACAGAGGATAAAATATTTTAAGGATTCATATTTTAGAAAGATAACCTGGGCCAGTGCCGTAGCACAGTAGGTTAATCCTCTGCCTGTGGCGCCGGCATCCCATATGGGCACATTTCTAGTCCTGGCTGCTCCTCTTCCAATCCAGCTCTCTGCTATGGCCTGGGATAGCAGTAAAGGATGGCCAAGGTGCTTGGGCCCCTGCACCCACATAAGAGACCAGGAAGAAGTACCTGGCTCCTGGCTTCGAATCGGTGCAGCTCTGGCCGTTGCGGCCATTTGGGGAGTGAACCAACAGAAGGAAGACTTTTCTCTCTGTCTCTTCCTCTCACTATCTGTAACTCTACCTCTCAAATAAATAAATACAATCTTAAAAAAAAGAAAGATAACCTGAGCTGAGATAAAATCAATGACAGTAAGCTAAGAATAAATTTGTAGGGCCCATTGAAGATTCTACTTTAACAAGACAGAAGAGAGATGGTGGGTAACAGTAGTGAAGGTAAGACAGGCAAAGGGATCTCTGTGACATGCACAAGATATGCTCCAATTATTGTTTGTATGTGTATTTAGATACATGAAGGTGTTCCAGATGCTTCACATTCTATAAAAAATGACAATTATCATGAAAGTCATACATACCGATGGATTTTCAAACAATTACAGGTGAACGTTCCTACTCCAAACACCCAGATCTGAAAGTGCTGTAGTTTAATTGTGTGGTTATATCAGTTTGCATCAGATCAATTGCTCTTGCAATTGACCCTACAAGAACTGGATGGTAGGTTTGGCTTCGTACATGTATCTGGAGATGTCCCAATATCCCCTGGGGTGAATGACTTGGTTATATCCACGTATTTTACATCATCCTGAAGACACGAATTGACATGGGCCTCTTCCTCCAGTGACTGAATTCCAAAAGCATCAAGAAAACAACCTCAGAGCAGAAGCTATAAAATCTCATCTTGTGACATGTTGCTGAAGTCTCATTCGACAAAATAAGTCACCAATCTGGCCCAGCTCCCTTTAGGAGAACACTACAAAGTGTGTGAGGAGCAGGGTGGAGGTGATATTCATATTTTATTACTTACCACAATTTCTCATGCATCGTGGGTAATGAAAATGTTTGGATAAGTTCTCATAGGACATCTCAGAGAGAAGATGCTGATGAGATTTGGGCTGTAAATATTAAGTGATGCTAGTGAAAAGCTTGAGGGAGCATCATTTTGCTTTAGGTTAAATACTGCCAGAGAGTAGCAGGGTTGATATTCTGCTTTTTCTGTAGGCATGGGAGGAGTAAAGCAGGTCTAAGGCTCTTTTTGGAAAAGAAGCTGGACGGCAAAGATTTATGGTCAATCTTGCAGTTTCTCACAGAGATCTTTTTGTCTGGATTTAGACATGATCACTGATATGTCTTTTTTTTTTAACGTGTATTCATTTATTAATCTTCTTGAAAGGCAGAGTAGCAGAAAGAGAATTTTTCATGCAGTTTCAAATCCAATTTCCTGCAATAGCTAGGAGCTGGGGCTTGGCTAGATTGAAGTCAGACTCCTAGAATTCAATTTGGGCCTCCAACATGGGTGGCAGGGTCCAAAGTATTTGAAGGGTCACCTGTTTCCTCCCTGGGTGTGCATTACTAGGTGCTAGAATTCTAAACAGAACTGAGACAGCAACCCAGGCACTCTGATTTGGGATGTGAGTGTCCCAAGCGGCACCAAACACTTGGCCCCATTATTTTTCTCATTGCTCCTTTTAAAAGCACAGTGAAGGTTTACCCTTTATTCCTCTGGTGAATTTCCCTTCAGTAGCATTAGGTTAGGTACTGAAATGTGGCATCTCTGCTACCGCAGAGAGTCTTTGGAGATTCTGTGTCACAGTTCATTCAAGGGGTTAATGACTTTTCTCACTGAAGAGATAAGCTACAGGGATCCTCTAACCACCATTTCCCTTTAGAAAAAAATGCAAATAGAAAGGAATAACATGCATGTATAAGAGCATTCGAAACACTGAAAGTGCAGGACCTAAAGGGATCCCTGAAGAAAATACAAGATTCTAGAGAGCAGAAAGTAGAAAGTCCTCACAAAATCAGTCTTCGTGTTGCCCTACATAGGAAAGAGTGCTCACAACAGAAGGCCACACAGAGATGTGTGTGTCTACTATCATCATTTCCAGGCTTCACCTCCTTCTCCTTCCCTTCTATTCACTCTAGGGTTCAGAGATATATGCATTGCTCCCTTTCAAGCTTTTCCATCAGAACACATACATCCCTCCTACTCCCTAACAAATTGTCTTCTCTTTCTGGGGGAACATGTTGTTTTGTGATTCCACTCATAATTGTCTTTCTCACCTAACATCAGATGCCTTATTCAAGATCACACCTGTGTGTTTGCTTTCAGAGCGATTTGTAAGGGCTCAGGGTGGGTTATAATATCTATTCATTGGAAATGAACCAAATTCTAATCCAATGCGTCCTGAATGAAGGGCAGCAAGTCAGCAGGCTTCTTTACTTGGTAACCCATTAAGTTAGCAACCCTGCTCAAAATATTAGTTTCTCTGTGGCAGCAGCCTAATGGCATATGAAAGCAGGAGCTGTCCCTTTGTTTGGGTGGAACTGCCTTGTCTTGCAAGCACAATGGTAGGCCATTATTGGTTCCATCTGTGGCCTGGGCCACAAAGACAACATAATAATGGCTGCTCTTTTATTTGGGAAAGAGCAGTAGCTCTGATGCCAGATTTTCCTTTGAGGAGGGGCCTTGCGAGCGATGCCAATTCTTTCCTTAGCAACAGTCTTGCTATTGGCAGAGTGGCAGAAATACCTGGGGAAAAGAAGGCTCAGTCTTTGAATCTTTTTTGAAATTACTCTGAAATCTAAAATAAATGTGTTCAAAGACTTAGAATAAGTCTTCTCTCATGTAATCAACCCTAGGGAAATATACTACTTCCAATTCTATACTTCATCCAGAAGTATATAAGGAAAGAAAAACAAAAAAAATTAATCATATTATTTTGATAAATTTAAGTTCAGGGTGGATAACAGGAGTTTAAAAAGTCTAAAACATTGATCAACTATGAAACAAAACATGTTTTTAAAACTATGATTTATTTTCTTTAAACTTACCATTGATTGACTCTATCATGTCTTTCTGTTTGTTATTTTTTCCTTATACTCTGTATAATTTTTCAAGCAAACTATGCATGAAATATAATTAACCAAGTTAGAAACGTGCTTGAGTTCTGAAAACTAAAATTTCACAAATGTAAATTTGTATAGTTATATGTTATCATATATAAACATATCATACATATATATTCTACTGCCTTATAATACTCTACAGGAAATAATCCAATACTTAGACTAGAATTTAGAGCATGTTTCTTAATGGGGTAGTACTTCTTGCACTGATGCATTGTGCAAATGCATGAGTTATTTTCAGTTGCCATATTTGTGGTGAAAGGGGCTATCCATGGTAAATACTGGTAAAAATATGCGTTATTGCAGTACAATGAGGATTTTTGTCTTCCTCAATTTTGTGCCATGACAGCCATGCAGTAAGTCATATGTTTAGAACTAGTTTTAGAATTTATTTCATATGAAAAGTTAAGATAATTTTACATTGTTTTAGTATACAGTGTTTAGGAACTGACGCTGTGGCATAGCAGGTAAAGCCACTGCCTGTGGTGCTGGCATCAAACAGGGATCGAGCCCACGCGCATCAGCGACGAGAAGGCGAGCTGGATCACCGTGGGCAACTGCCTGCACCAGAGGGCTGTGCTGGCGGGCACCGCGTGCCGCTGCACGCCCTGGGCGCTGCCGCTGGATTACTCGCGCTACATCTCCCTGCCTGCCGGTGAGCTGAGCCTGGCCTGCGGCACGCTCTACGGCATCCTGTGGCAGTTCGAGCGTGCTGCAAGTACCAGGTGGAGTTGGACGCCCACAAACTGTCGCGGCGGGCGCTGCACACGCTCACCCCGTCCATGCCCGTGGTGCTGGTGCGCAAGGACCACCTGCACAGGAAGAGACTGCACAACACGGTGGCCCAGGCCGCCCTGCTGTACTGTGTAAAGGTCTACAAGCTCTGCGCTGTGTGACTGCCGGCTCCGCGGGGCAGTGTGGCCTGCCGAGGTGTGAGGTTCCATAGATCATGGGTGTGCCAAGGGGTTTTCAGCTTGTGAAACTAAGAGGCGGCTTCCCGCAACCCGGAAGGGCCAAGGCCGCGTGGGGTGCGCGTTTGGGGGGGCTTCACGTGAGCTGTTAAACTGCACCATCCAGAGCCAAGCAGAAGCTGCTGACCATTAAAATGATGACAATTTCAAAAAAAAAAAAAAAATTCCCAACTGCTCCTCATCAGATCCAGCTCTCCTCTATAGCTTGGGAAAGCAGTTGATGATGTCCCAAGTGCTTGGGCCCCTTCACTGTCGTAGGAGACCCGGAAGAAGCTCCTGGCTCCAGCTTTGGACTGGCCCATCTCCAGTGTGAACCAGCAGATGGAAGACTCTCTTTCTCTTTGCCTCTCTTTTAAATAAATCATAAAAAATACAGTGCTTATATTGGGACCACAATATTGGGTAAGTGCATCCAATCCCGCTTTGTTTGATAATTTGACTGACATTCTGCATTTCAGAATTAATGTCAGTAATTACAATAAACTTTGAGATATAGTGTTGATAAAACCTACTTGATTCAGCTGTTATTTATAACTTTCATTTTCAAAGATCATACACACACACACTTAGCCAATCTTAGCCCTTTTGTTAAAGTGTTAACATACAAAATAAATATATGATTAATACATCATATGTGGTAAGCACAATATTTACATATATTCTATGTAAATTGATCAAATAAGGCAAATAACATTTTCTTTATCTTTACTTTGTAGTTTACCAGTCGCTCTCTTCCAGTTCTTTATATAGTATCTGATACATTATTGTGTAAAAATGTGCAATCTGTTGAATATTCCCTCACTTTCAATGGGCATAGTTTGAAAAATTATGACTACTTCACTATGTAAACTAGTTGGTAGAAATGACTGTTACTAAACAGACTGAGGGACTTTCCTTGTCTTCTAACTCTATTCCCTTTCCTTCCCCTCTGCTCACTTTTTGTGACAAATCACAGGGAAACTCAGTTACCTAACCCAAAAATCTGAGAGCTATTCTTTGTCAAAGTGGGAATGAAATGTTGAATACTAATATTGTAATTTTGCTAACTGTGGTTGCTTTTTCAAAGTATAACTTGCATGTTCATGAATTTCATAAAAATTTTTCTCTCTTCTCTACAGAAAATGAGAGAAAAATATTATCTCACACTCATGGAAAACCTTATCTTCAAAATTCATTTAAATACCTGCAACTGTAATGCTGTATTAATCAAATACATGTGCACGGGAACTGAACATTTTTATTCTAATCATGCTATGAAATTTGTAAATCTCTTAAAATAGTTAAATTGTTTTAGAGTATGATAATGTCAGAATACAAAGTCAAAAAAGGAAAGAAGAAATTTTTTGTTTCATTTAAAATTTATTTCACATGATTCTTCTCAGCATGCAGTACACTTTTTACAGAAATAAAAACTTTCTCATTCCTCATTCACATTATAAATTAATTTACAAATATAGAATTGTTAGAAACAACATTTATAAAATTCTGCATGATTTTTCACATACAAAAATATCCATTGAAACCAATTTTTGTACATACAGTATGGTAATTTCTTTGGCCATTTTTCTGCACACCAGTTAAAAAGTAATGTGATGCCATTTGCACATCAAAAAGCTATTTAAAAATAATTTTCTGTATGTGTATTTCAAAATAAACTATTTTTAAAAAATAATGCTGTGAATCTTCAAAAATCATAAACAGGATAGAGTTAAAGTATTATTTACAATATGCTTGAGTAGCCTGTTTCTAAAAAAAACTTAAACTCTGAACTAGCAATGCTCACAAAGACTCAGACACATGGTAGAAAAAGCGACTCACAGAACTAATCTTAATGGAACATTGTCCCCATAAATTCATCTGCAATCCAACAGACTCTAACGTGTCACCCAACAGTGGCTGAGCGGGTCCCGTGTCCCAGCTAGTCTGCTGGGCACTGGGAGGTGATCATAAAAATGAGTTGAATGAAGACACCTCTGAGAAGTAAAAAGGAATGCTAAAATAAATGATATAATATATATTCTTTACACATTTGATCAGATGGTTTAATGCATTAAAAACTAAACGTCCCACGTAAAAGCTGTTTGTTAATAAAATTCTGATAATGCTTCGTTGGAAGATAAAATATCCAAGGCACAAGCTAGGAGGGTGAGGATGGCAGGCTGAGCATAGGAAGCAGGCAGTGGGCACTCCGGCCCCTGAGCTGTGGCTGCAGGAGTAAGACAGCGGGGTTGCTTATGCCTGGTGCACAGCAAAGAGCACACGCGATGCTTATTTCACCCCGAATCTTTGGCCTAAGAAGAGCTAGCTCCATTCCTACCCCCTCAACATTCACACCAGCGCAAGAAAGCTGACTTGTTTTTCGGGAACTTGAACACACAGGCTACAAGCTGCCACCTCTGAAGCCAGACTGCCTGCATCCCATCTTGCCTCCAGCCTCCTGTGTGACCCTGGGCAAGTTTTCTAACATCTCACAGTTTCATTTCCCTAGGATGGAAAATGAGGGGGAGCCATCACTCCCGACTCCCAAGGCTGCTGTGTTCACTGAGTTGACACCTGTCAAATGTCTACAGCACTGCTTGACAGACAGGGCAGCTTCCGGCTGTAGTGCTGTTAGTATTGACCTTGTACCAGACACTGAGAATGAGCAGAGGTGACCTGTGAGCTAGTCCTAGGACAGTAGGAGCAAAACTGATTTGAGACAAAGGACACACAGTTGGAGGTTTCCTATTAAAATCCCAGACGGCTGGCTTTCCCGAGAAATCACAGCTCATCAGTCCTAAACAACCCTTACCGCATCATCTGCTGGCTGCTGTTGGGTTCCCCTCCCCAACAACTTTATGGGCTTACGTTTTTAAGTCACCTGTACACATATACAACCCTGGCATGTAGTGAGTGATGAACGAGACATGGTCCCTGCCCAAATAGGGCTCACAGAACAGGGGGAGAAGAAATTTCTCAAAATTATTTAAAATTTTTCAAAATCATTCAAAAATTTTCAAAATTGTTTGTTTTGGGAGGAATATGCATGCACACACACCGATAGACAAAGGGAGAGAATGAGTCCATCCACAGGTTCATTCTCCAAATGCTTGTAATAGCAGGAGAGCCAAAGCCAAGAGACTCAGTCCAGGTCTCCCTTGTGACAGCAGGAATCACTACCTCCCAGGAACCACATTAATAGGAAACTGGAGTCAAGAGCCAGATGCAGGGATCAAAACAAGGTACTCTGATATGGGGCATGGGTGACCTAACTATTTATGCATAACCCCTGGCCCTGGCTACTCCATTCAACAGCTGATTGTACTTAGTATTAGAAATAATTGCTTCATATTATTGTATAATTGCATTTTGAGTTGCTAATGAGAATAATAATCCTCTAACACACTTTATTATAAGGTAAAGCGATAATTATGAATTATATCTCGGTAAAATCAAGCACTGCTTTTTGGAATGTGACATTTACACATTACATTTACTATTTTAATAAATATTTTTATTTTTAATATAAAACTTACATTTAAAATACAATGCAATTCTATTTAACAATAGTTATTACAAATCTCCACTTCTATGAATCCAACTTGTTTAGCTTCCACATACAAATAAAGATGTGCAATACAGGTCTTTCTAGCCTGGCTTATTCCTCTAGGTTCATCCATATTGTCCTAAATGAATTTCATTCTTTTCAAGACTGAGTAGTATTCCTTTTTGCACATATATACCACTTTTTGTAATCCAATCATTTGATATTGTACTCTTGGGGTGATTTTACATCTTGACTGTTTTAAATAGTGCTACAATAAACATAGAAGGCAAAAGTCCCTTCAACACATTGATTTCAATTCCTTTAAATATATTCTCAGAAGTGGCATTCATGGGTTACATGGTAGGATATTTATTTTTATTTTATTAAAGAAATTCCTTTATTAAAGAACCTCCATAATATTCTCTAAAACAGCCACATTAATTTACACTCCCATGAAAAAGTGTACAAGAGTTGATTTCTCTATAATACTTGTTATCTTCAATTGCTTTAATGCAAGCCACTCTAAAAGGTGTGAGGTAATATCTCATTGTGATATTTATTTGAATTTCTCTGATGATTAGTGGTGCTGAGCATTTTTCATTGAATCCATTGAATCCATTTGTATTTTTTTTGAGAAGTGTTTCTTCAGATCCTTTGCCCATTATTTTATTTGAAAGAGTTACAGAGAGGCAGATGCAGAGAGAGAGAGAGAGAGAGAGAGAGAGATCTTCCATCCACTGGTTCACTCTCTAGATGGCCTTGATGGCAAGAGGTGCACCAAACCAAAACCAGAAGCCAGGAGCTTCTTCCAGGTCTCCCACGTGGGTGTAGGGACCCAAAGACTTGAGCCATGTTTTGCTGCTTTCCCAGGCCATAGCAGAGAGCTGAATCAGAAGCAGAACAGCGGGGACTTGAACCAGCGCCTATGTGGGATGCCTGCACTGCAGGCGGCGGCTTTACCAGCTATGCCACAGCACTATCCCCCATTGCTCATTTTTGAAAATTGGGCTATTTGTTCACTTGCTATTAAGATGCCTTACTAGCTTATATATAATGGTATATCAAACATTTATCAGAAAATTTTATCCAATATTCTGTCCTCATTCTGTGGATTGTCTCTGATTTGTTTCCTGTTTCTTTTGTTAGTACAGTGTTGCAGTTGATTTCTCAACAATGTTGCAGTGGATTCATTTCTGAGAGGAGAAGCATGGTGGGGGCAAGAGACGTGGAGTCACCACACAGACCCTGGGAGTCGGGTGAAAGCGAGCTTGAGGCAAGCAACACGCAAACTCATTTATTTCAGTTGGTACAACAGCTAATATAGCCAAGACCAGCCAAGGGGCAGTCTATGCCCCAACCAATCACAGCCTGTTGCCAGGCAGTTTCCAAAGCCATCCAATCACAGCCTGTTGCCAGGCAGGCTCCATTGCCAGGTGGGTTTCAAAGCCATTCCTGAGTAACTGATGCTCACTTGCTAGCAGCCACCTTGGCATGGCCTTCTCATTCCACCACAGTACAGAAACATCTCAGTTTGAAACAATCTTATTGATAGAATTTTGGTTTTGTTTCCTGAACTTTAAGGGTCATATCCAAAAAGTCCTGTCTGGATAAGTACTGCAAAGCTTTCCCTCCACATTTTCTTCTAGTAGTTTTACCATTTCATTTTTTTTTTGTGTGTGTGTGTAAGTCTTTATACCACTTCAACTGAAAATTATTTAAATAGGTGAAGTACCAAGGGAAATCATAAAACCTATGCCTTACTACAACAAATAAAGAAATTAAACTTAACTTTATACTTCCTTCAATTGTAAGCTGGAAGCTCAAAGGCATTTGCAAACTAGTTTCACAAAATTAACAACAAGAACAACAAAAAAGAACCAACATATTATACACAGAAGCACGTGGGTGAGCTCAGGAAGCATATTTCTCTTTGCATGTTGAGACTCTCCCAACCTAAATACCTACATTGAGATAGGGACATCAGTATTAATACAACAAATATTTAGTATACCATCCAAAATACATACAAAAAGTAGTAAGATTTCTATAGGCAAATGGAATTTATCTCAACAATATAAGTAATTTAGTTAATGTGAGTCAACTATTTGGCATAATTAAATTTTCCAGCTTTCTTCTTCTTCTTCTTCTTCTTCTTCTTCTTCTTCTTCTTCTTCTTCTTCTTTTTCTTTTTGACAGGCAGAGTGGACAGTGAGAGAGAGAGACAGAGAGAAAGGTCTTCCTTTACCATTGGTTCACTCCACAATGGCCGCTGCAGCCGGCGCACCGTGCAGATCCAAAGCCAGGAGCCAGGTACTGCTCCTGGTCTCCCATAGGGTGCAGGGCCCAAGCACTTGGGCCATCCTCCACTGCACACCTGGGCCACAGCAGAGAGCTGGCCTGAAGAGGGGCAACCAGGACAGAATACGGCGCCCTGACCGGGATTAGAACCTGGGGTGCTGGCGCCGCAGGTGGCGGATTAGCCTATTGAGCTGCGGGACCGGCCCAGTTTTCTGACAATAAAGATTTTCAATCATCAAAGGAAAAAACTTGAGGTGGACATTTATCTAGCTGTTAAGATGCCAGTCCAGAGGCCTGCATCCTACATCAAGGTGCCTGAGTTTGAACTACATTTCCAGCTCATGTCTGCTTCTTCTGGCTAATGCCAGAATGTATAATGTAATTCTGAATGTGTAATTTCAAGATGTGCAATGTTGCCAGGCATTTTTTAATCGAAGATACCATGAAAATTAATAACAAAGCATCTATTCACTCAAGACTTCATCCTCTCAGATTTTATAATCTCAGAAGATGCTTCTTTTATGTATAGCTGTGTGATATTTTCATATATCACTTGTGGTTGAAGTGCAGAAAAAAAGTACATGCTTTTGTAAATGCTACTGATTTGCTTGCCTATAGTTACATTTTTTTCACTAAATAGCTTGTATTTTTACAACATTTCATATTCTATATTCTTTATGAATTTTGAACAGGTTGGTTTGATCTATTAAATTATTAATTCTGAAATTACAGAATTAATTTCTAAACTACATAGCAATTTTTAAATTTTCCTATGTATTTATTATTTACTTGAAGAGTATGTTGTCTTATTTAAAGTTAGATTTTTTTTTCCCAGAATGCCCATGCAGTCTTAGAACCTGTAGCCATTTTACATTGGTTTCTTTCACATAGCAACATGTATACAAAATTCCTAGATGCCTTTTTGTTGTTTCATAGCTCATTTTTTCTACCTTTAAATACTATTCGATTGTGTATATGTAATATGGTTTGTTTATCCCTTCACTTACTGAATGATATCTTGGTTATTTACAGTTATTTCAATTATGAATTAAATTGGCATAAATATTTTCGTGTGGAAAAGTTTTTCAACTCATTCAGGCAAGGATCTAGGATTTCAATTGCTGAATCATATGGTAAGACAATGGGTAGCATTGCAAGAAACTATCAATCTATTTTCAAAGGTGGACTAGTAATTATTCACTCCCATTAGCAATTAGAAAAAGCTTCTATTGATTCACATATTTTCCAGCATTTAGTACTGCCAGTATTTTGGATTTAAGCCATTTGGAATGCAGTGTATTGGGATCTCTGCTATTCTAATTTGCAGTTGTTAAAATGTTGAGTATCTTTTCAGTTGTTTATTTACCAGTTTGTATCTTCTTTGGTGTGGCTTCTATTCAGACTTCAACACCAATTTTAACTGGATTGTTTGATTACAAGAGTTAGGTTGGGAGATGAGGTGAGAAGGATAAATAGGTACCGCTTAGTTGGATTTTAGGGCTAGGAACTTAGTCTGTTAATATAATTTGGGATACATGATATTGTATATTTACCAGATCCACAGAACAGAACAAAACATTGAAGGTGAACTTTAAATGAACCAGAAACATTACATAATAATAATACATCAATAATGCCTCATATGTTGTAACGTATGCACCACAACAATGCAATGTGCTATTATAGTGGACAATTCTATGCAGGGAAGAGGGAATATTTGAAAACTTGACCCTGTCTGCTCAGTTTTCTATAATCCTAAAACTACTCCAACAATGAAGTCTGTGAGTTAAGAAAAAAGCTTGATTTTATAAATATTTTTGGCTTAGAGACCTTTAATAAAGTGGGCCTAGATAAAGACATGAGGTAACATTCATCACAATGACACAGCATTGTACTTGACACATTCATTGAATATATACTTGGCTAACAGCTTGATTAATATTATGAATAATGATTCTATGTTAAGTTGGTATATAAGAGTTCACGAATGCTCCAAACTTGATTAGTACCGAATAAATCCTTTTCTGAGATTTATAATCATGAGATACATAAGCGTGATAGTTAAGATATTTTTGTCTAGAGACAACAAAATGGCTAGCTGTCTGTGAAAAACCTTTTATCTCTATTTCTAGGTAAAAAGAAAATCTTGAAAATTGATCTCTGGGGATGCAGAAGTGAGTTAAATGGAAAAGAAAAGAATGTTGATATCACTATTGCTTGTAGTGGAAATGTCACAGGGAGCCTGCAACTCTGCTATTTAACCTAACCTTTTCCTGCACTGGCCATTTGTTTCTTTAATTTCCTGACAACAGAATGGTGCACTTTTCTTAGCTTAAATTAGAAATCTCTCCTAAACATTTATCTCTACTGTAACTCCCTATATATACTTCAGGATTTTGGGGGGATCAAGTACTTAATAGAATATGAATTTTTAAAAAATACAGTGACTATTGATGGTAGATATGACATAATTATACAATTTTTTTTCTTTCTCATAGTCATGCATTATACACTGAAGAGTAAAATATATGAAATAACACCTGGGATGAATTATTATATGTACTATTATGCATATCAGTAGTATATGTACAATAAAAGTGTACATAAAGGCTGAAAGCCAGTGTTGTGGTACAGTGAGCTAAGCTGCCAACTGTGATGCTGGCATCCCATATCAGAGTACATGTTGGAGTCCCAAGTACTTCGTTTTGGATCTAAGTCCTTGCTAATACACCTGGGAAAGCAATGGTGGTGGCACAAGTTTTGGGGTCCCTGGTACCCATGTGGAAGACTGAAATGGTATCCCAGGCTCCTGTCTTTGTCCTGGCCCAGACTCAGCAGTGGCAGGTATTTGGGGAGTGAACCTGTGGGTGGAAGATCGTCTCTCTCTCTCTCTTACTCTCACTCTCACTCTTTCCCACTCTCCTTCAAATAAACAAATAAATATGTCTGTCAAAAAAAAAAGAATAAATAAAGTGAAAGATTAAGTGGTAGAGTAAGGAGGGAACTTACTGCTCGAATCTGGGAAAGATAGTTTTAAAAAAGTGGAGAGAGTGCAGTCTCAGGGAAGAGTTAATGAGAAAACTATATAAATTGCAGGAATACAGTGAACCTATGTGGAGGACAAAGATGCACACAACTTAGAACTCCATCAACCAAGAGTCTCCACACCAGCATTGGAGAGCAAGATGAGATCAGACTATAGCAGCCCAAGCCACTAGCAAAAAACTACAGGAAGAGCCTAGAGGCAGTCCAGCTTGAAGCCCCTTGGGGCATTGTGTACCCACCAAATTAGAGGAGAAAAAACAAGGAGGGGGCACAGTTCCTCCCTCCCTGATCATCCTGCAAAGGTGTCCTAAACAAGTTGACAGAGATCAGGTGGAATTTTGGAAATATGTAACTACTGTGCCAGCTTGTGTACGCACATAGCAACCATCCGAGCAGACTCCTGTGTCTGGTTGGGGGAACAGATTGTGGGCTGGATGCTCCTGACTGTGGGAGGCTTATGTGCTGGGTCTGTGAAAATACTGAGGCTATGTGGGAGGACTTAGGGTGTGGCTGGGACTTAGGGCAGTCACTGTGGAAGGCTCCACACTATCAGGGTTCCCTGGTTATCTGGCAAGGGACATTGCTGGGGAATCTGAGCTTACACTGAGGACTGCGGACTGCACAGGTCTTTCGTGTGGTCCTTATGGTAGAGTGATCGAATAATAGACTCACTGGAGCTAGTGTCCAGGCACTGTTCTCCTTTGAGGAGAGGAACTCAGCTGAGTCTATACACCAACAGACAAGAACAAACCTCCCCTCTGATAACAAACATAAAAAAGATTTGCCATGCCAAACCTGGGTACGTCACCTCAGACAAGCCTTTCACCATAGAGCACTGAATAGAGCTCCTTGGCCACTCCTACCACACACCTCTTGATATTCCCTGAAAGCAGATGACTATACTAATTCAATCAGACAGAGTCCACAAGTAAGCTGCCATCCTGCAAAATCAATGAAGAAACCAATGCCACAAGTGCCAAATAACACATGCAGCAATCCAAGAAACAAGAACAAGGAAGACAACAAGACAAAAAGATACCCCCAAAACAGCACAACACCTCAATACGAGATTGTGAAGATGATGAGACTAAAGAAATGCCAGAAATGGTATTCACAAAAATGATCATAGGATTACTTAGATGTCATCAGAAGCAAATGAAAGAACTAATGAAATCCATACATGACATGAACAAAAATTTCCCCCAAGAAATTGAGATCTTAAAGAGAAATCAAAAAGAAATCTTGGAAATGAAGACTTCAATAGAAAAAATAGAAAGTACAGTGGAGAGCCTTAACAACAGAATGGTGAAGCAGAAAGAATATCAAACTCAAGACAAAGCACAGGAAATTTTACAGTCAGACCAAACACAAGAAGAATAAATTAGAAAACTAAAAAACACTGTTGAGAATTTACAGGATGTTATCAAATAACCCAACACACCAGTTCTAGGAGTTCCTGAAGACATGGAAAGAGAAAAAGCATTAGAAGACCTTTTTAGTGAAATAATAATAGAAAATTCCCCCAATCTGGAGAAAGAAAGGGGCATCCAAGTACAGGAAGCACATAGAACTCCTAATAGACATGACCAGAAAAGATTTTCATCATGACACATTTTAATCAAACTCTCCACAGTAAAACAAAAATAAAAGTTTCTAAAATGCACATGAAAGTACACCAGAATACTTTCAGAGGATATCCAATTAGACTCATGCGGACTTCTCATCAGAAACCTTAGAGGCTAGAAAAGAGTGGCAAGATATCATCCAAGTCTTAAGAGAAAAAAACTGCCAATCCTGAATACTATACCCTGCAAAGCTCTCTTTTATGAATGAAGACAAAAGAAAGACCTTGCATGACAAACAGAAGCTGAAAGATTTTGTCACTACCTGTTCAGCCATGCAGAAGATGCTACACACAGAAACACAGAAACATAATCATCACTATGTAAGATGGTAAAGTAAAGAAAGTTTGCAGTATAAGTACAAATTAAATCTAAAGTAAAAAAATAGTAATATCTATGGAAAAATGTCATGGCAAAGTTGTTACTTATCAATAATCATCATGAATGTGAATAGTTTTAACTCTACAGTTAAAAGACACAGAGTGGCTGAATGGATTAAAAAACAAAACCCAACTATTTGCTGCCTACAAGAAACACATTTCATCAACGAAGATTCATGCACACTGAAAGTGAAAGGATGGAAAAAGATATTCCATGCTAATAGACACCAAAAATGAGCTGGTGTAGCCATTCTAATATCAGACAAAATAGATTTTAAAACAAAAACTGTTAAAAGAGACAATGAAGGACACCATGTAATGATTAAGGGATCAATTCAACAGGAAGATGTGACTATTATAAACACACATACACCTAATTACAGGGCAGCTGGCTATTTAAAAGAATTATTAAGAGACTTAAAGGGAGACATAGATTCAAATACAATAGTAATGGAGGATTTCAATACCCAACTTTCAGCAATGCACAGATCAACAAGACAATATCAACAAGGAAACAACAGAGTTAATCGACACTATAGACTAAATGGATCCAAGAGCTATCTACAGAACTTTACATCCTACAGTTACATAATACGCATTCTTCTCACAAATGCATGGAACTTTCCCAATGTTTGACTACATGCTGGGCCATAAAGCAAGTCTCAGCAAATTCAAAAAAAATTGAAATCACATAATTCACCTTCTGAGACCACAATGTAGTGAAGCTGGAAATGAGCAACTTAGGAATTTCTAGAATAAATGCAAACACATGGAGACTGAACAACATGCAACTGAATGAACACTGGGTCACAGAAGAAATCAAAAAGAAATCCAAAAAATTCTGGAAACAAATGAAGATGACAAAACAATATGTTAAAACTTATGGAATACAGTAAAAGCATATTAAGAAAAAAGTTTATAGCAAGTAATGCATACACCAAGAAAATGGAAGGGCATTAAATAAAAGAGCTATCAGTGCATCTCAAGGATCTAGAAAAACAAGAGCAAAGTGAACCCAAAACTAGTAAGAGAAAATAAATAAATAAAATTAGGGACGAAATCAATAAAATTGAAACAAACAAAAAATCAATAGAAAAGATCAGTAAAATGAAGAGCTGGCTTTTTGAAGAATAAACAAAATTGACATACCATTGGCCCAACTAAACAAAAAAAGAAGAGAGAAGATTCAAATCAATAAGATTAGAGATGAAAAATGAAATGTAGCAACAGACATCACAGAAATAAAAAGAATCATCAGAAATTACTACAAAGAGCTGCATGTAACTTAGGAGAAATGAATAGATTTTTGGACACATACAATATATCTAAATTGAGCCAAAAAGACATAGAAAACCTATAAGACCCATTATCAAGAAGGAAATTTAATCAGTAATAAAGACAATCCCAACAAAGAAAAGCCCAGGACCAGATGGCTTCACTGATGAATTCTTCCAGACATTTAAAGAAAAACTAACTCCAATTCTTCTCAAGTTATTCAAAACAATTGAAAGGGAGAATATCCTCTCAAATTCTTTATATGAAGCCAACATCAGCTTAATTCCAAAACCTGAAAGAAGATACAACAGAGAAAGAGATCTACAGATCAATTTCCCTGATGAACACAGACCAAATACTCAACAAACTTCTGGCCAATCAATTCCAACAATAAATCAGATATATCATTCACCCAGAGCAAGTGAAATTTATCCCTAGTATGCAGTGTTGTTTCAACATTCACAGATCAATCAATGTGATTTTATTATCAAATCACAATAGAAGCATTTGATTATCCCAATAGATACAGAGAAAATATTTGATAAAAGACAGCACCCTTTCATTATGAAAACTTTAAGCAAACTGAATATAGAAGGAGCTTTTCTCAACACAATCAAAGCAAATTATAACAAACCTATGGCCAGTGTCCTATTGAATGGAGAAAAATTGGAAGCATTGAGATCTATAAAAAGACAAGCATGCCAAACTCTTACCATTGCTGGAAGTTTTAGCTAGAGCCATAGATAAGAAAAAGATATCAAAAAGATATCAAAAGGAATCAAATTGGGAATGAGGAAGTCAAACTATCCCTATTTGCAGATGACATGGTTCTAAATATAGGGGATCCAAAATACTCCACCAAGAGACTATTGGAATTCATAGAAGAATTTAGTATAGTAGAAGGATATAAAATCAATACACAAAATTCAACAGCCTTTGTATACACAGAAAATGCCATGGCTGAAAAAGAACTTCCAAAATCAATCCCATTCACAATAGCTACACTATGAGAAACAGTGACTTGATCAGCTCTTGTCCTGACTGTTGATGTACAATGTAATACTTTATCCATGTTAGTATTTTTTTTTTTTTGTTCTAGTACTATTGGTTGAACTCTGTGATTAACACACAATTACTCTTAGGTGTTTAAATTTTAACTGAAAAGTGATCCCTGTTAAATATAAGAGTGGGAATAAGAGAGGGAGGAGATGTACAATTTGGGACATGCTCAATCAGACTTGTCCCAAATGGTGGAGTTAGAAATGTGCCAGCGGATTCCAATAAAATCCCATCAAGGTGGCATGTACCAATGCCATCTCACTAGTCCAAGTGATCAATTTCAATTCACAATTGATCACACTGATTGGTCTAAGAGTCAAAGGGATCACACAAACAAGTCTAGTGTCTGCTAATACTAACTGATAGAATCAAAAACTTTGTGTTTTTTGTGTGGGTGGAAACTGATGAAATATTTACTTAATATATACTGAATCGATCTTCTGTATATAAAGATAATTGAAAATGAATCTTGTTGTGAATGGAATGGGAGAGGGAGTGGGAGATGGGAGGGGTGCGAGTGGGAATGAAATTATGGGGGGGAGGAAGGCAATGTAATCCATTAACTGTACTTTGGAAATTTATATTTACTAAATAAAAAAAGGAAAAAAAAAGAATGTGAATTTGGTTTAGCTCTAATTGCATATTGCAAACTCTAGGCAAATATATATATATATATATATATATATATATATATATATTTCCCTGCTATTTTTCTTCCTTGGGAGTCAGCGGGGCAAATTAAATTTTTTGATAATTTAAAATGAAATAAACAGGAATAAAAATTTTCATTGCCCTAAACTATAAAACATCCAATGTGCGTGTATATATCTTAAAAGATAATTCCAAGATGAAAGGCACAGGAGCAAGAGTTAAATTATTAAAGTCTTCAAATGTTTGTGCTTATGTCACAAGATTACTTTGAAAAGACTATGTAGAAACAAGTAGAGACATTTCAAGTAATTGTTTCAGACATATGTTAAAGTGAATTTTCATCTCCTTTTCAATCCAGAGTAAATATTTTAAAGCTTTAACATTGTATGTCAGTTTTGTGGAACTTAAAGGATTTGTTATCCACCCAAGTGGTTACTAGTGACATTTCTATAAATTATGTAAGGTTTGAAGGAACAAACCTCACAACTGCAGGTAAATGATGATTTTACAAAATATATGAGGTGCCTATTATAAATAAAAAAAAAATCTATTCGAAGGACAAGTTTCCAACTTCTTCCATAGGCCAGTGTTCTATTTTACCAAATCTTGTGGAATCCTAAATTAAATCAGCACTACAAAATGTGAAAAATTTGCAACATGATATGGCAGTGTAAGTTTTATTTACATATTTATTTTTCTTCAATTATTAACAATGATAAAGCATCATCTTCGTTAAGCATACAATGAAGGTAAAGTGAATACCAAGAACTGACTGATTTGACCAGCAAAGAAAAAAAAATGAGTCACTTTTACGATTAGAGAATTTATTGATTATATACACAGAAATAGTAAGAACATGCCAAAGGTGCCAGCCTCCATGATTCTTGGCACCCACACAAGCAAAAGATAATTCTAAAATAAAAGGGGCTAGATGATGGTAATGGACGCTATGAGATTGTCCATTACTGAGGAGACAATTCTAGGCTATAGGTAAACCATTTTTTGTTCAAATATAGTCTCAGGTAGACTAGAGTAACTTCATCTGGGTCTCTCACATGGGTGCAGAGGTGCTAGCACATGGGCCATCTTCAAATGCTTTCCTAGGTGCATTAGCAGAGAGCTGGACCACAAGAAAAGCAGCTGGGACTTGAACCAGAATACATATGGGCTGCTGGAGTTGCAGGCAGTGGTTTAGCCTTCTGTGCAACAGCACTTGTCCCTGATCCGGCTCTTCTCTAAAGGTCTGGGAAAGCAGTAGAAGATGACCCATGTGTTTGGTCCCTTGCCAGAGACCAGGAATAAACTTCTGGTTTGGCCTGGCCTTGAGTTGGACATTGTGACCATCAGGGGAATGAACCAGGAGATGGAAGATCCCTCTATCTTCCCCCACCCCACCCCATATAACTCTGTCTTACAAAATAAATTAATCCTTGAAAAAAATCTTCTCACCTGATGGTAAATATCACCTGGTTCTATATAGAGTGCCATGAGGATAGAGACATTAGGCTTACTACTGAGCTATCTAGACAGAGCGCAGAGTCACACTAGTGAGAGGAGAAATTCAGTGAATAAGAATGCAGCTGAAGGAGGAGCTGTGTGCATATATACATGCGATCCTCAAATCTTTGGTTGATCTCTGAAATCTGAAGGTGAGGGACAAGTCCGAGAACCACAACCAGAAGATGTGAAATAATATTTCAGTAGGTATCTACAACTCATGACACACAGCTTGGAGTTTCAGATAAGACGTTCCTTAAGCATCCACCTCAAGTGCACAAAAGGATAACCAAGCTGAATGAAAATAAAACAATACTTTAAAGGTGCATAAGAGGCTGGCACCATGGCCCATAAGCTAATCCTCCGCCTGCGGCTCCAGCACACAGGGTTCTAGTCCCGGTCGGGGTCCCGGATTCTGTCCCGGTTGCCCCTCTTCCAGTCCAGCTTTCTGCTGTGGCCCAGGAGTGCAGAGGAGGATGGCCCAAGTCCTTGGGTCCTGCACCTGCGTGGGAGACTAGGAGAAGCACCTGGCTCCTGGCTTCAGATCAGCATGGTGCGCTGGCTGTGGCGTCCATTGGAAGGTGAACCAACGGTAAAGGAAGACCATTCTCTCTGTCTCTCTTTCTCTCACTGTGCACTCTTCCTGTCAAAAAATATAAAAATTAAAAAAAAGGTACATAAGAGTCCAGAATCTCTAAAATATATTGCAACAATGCCCAAGATACAATTAAAATTACTAATTTATAACAAAATTGATGATTTAACCATAATCAAAAGCATGTAAATAACTGGAGGGTGACCTTGAGAAGGCATAGGGGTTGGCAACAGTGAACAGATATTTTAAAGCTGTTATTAAAGGAAAATTGAAATATGGTGATTCTGAAAGAAATAATAGAGAATATGAGCAGAAAATTTGAAACATTGGAAAAACGTATTAGAAAAATATGTCTTAGCTATATATTTGAAAGTCAGAGAGATTGGTAAAGACCAGGAGAAAGATCTTCCATTTACTGGTTCATTCTAAAGATGGTTGCAACAGTTGGGGTTGGGCAAGGTCAAAACCAGTAGCCTAAAACTTCTGTGTGGGTGGCAGGGTCTCAGACACTTGGGTCATCTTCTGCTGCTTTCCCAGGCATATTACTGAGTAGCTGGGATGGAAATAGAGTATCTGGGAACCAAACTGGGGATCATCTGTGATGCCAGGGTCACAGGGGGTAGCTTAACCTGCTGTGCCACAATGCCAGCCCCAAAGTCTGATGCTTTCAAGATTTGTATACTTATTTGACAGGCAGAGTGACAGAGAGAGGGCCACCAGGAAATGTTTAATGCACCAGTATCTGGTTTTACTCCTCCTAGGTTTACATAATGAACCAAGCTACTAGCTCATGAACAAATCAAATTTCCTTAACGTATGTAAAGTAAAATTTCTCTTAAGCCTCTTCTATCAATCTTCATTTTCTGTGGCCTTTCCACCTTCTTCCTGTGCTATTCTCTTAACTAATGAAGCTTATTCTATAAACTAATTTGACTCCTAAACTCCTTTCCCCTCCCCAGAGCTAATAAAAATGGCATGTTAGTATAACAAATCATACCAAGTCTTCAGTACGATGAAAACATTATTTAGATTATTATAGAAATTATTAATGTAAGGACTTACCATGGGTGATTTCTTTTTGGCCATGTAGTCATTTGAATCATTTGTTTAAAATTTTATCCATCACCTTCTTAATTTTAGGTCTTTGGTTTATATTTACTGATCAATGCAAAGCAGCAGAAATAAAACTGATCATATATCTGAAGCTTGAAATCTCCTGGAAGTTAAAGAAAGGAAAAAAAAACAGCTAAATTATTGATAAAACAATTAATTGCACGGTCGGTGCCATGGCTCACTAGGTTAATCCCCCACCCATGGTGCCGGCATCCCATATGGGCGCCGGGTTCTAGTCCCGGTTGTTCCTCTTCCAACCAAGCTCTCTGCAGTGGCCCGGGAGGGCAGTGGAGGATTGCTTAGGTGCGTGGGCCCCTGCACCCACGTGGGAGACCAGGAGGAGGCACCTGGCTCCTGGCTTTGGATCTGCACAGTGCTGGTTGTGGCAGCCATTTGGGGGGTGAACCAATGGAAGGAAGACCTTTCTCTCTGTCTCTCTCTCACTGTCTAACTCTATCTGTCTAAAAAAAATAATTGCAGGTGTTGATTACTGTTATTAAAATCAGAGTACATTTTCTAATATACAAAATGTTGTCTTGGTTACTATTATTTGTGCTGATAAGAGAAATACCCTATGCATGTTAATGAATGGTAAATAAGCAAATAAGAATAATGTAAAAAAAACAGAAATAACAATCCAGGTAGAAGAAATAGGATATGAAATATATTTCTTTTTTTAACTTTTATTTAGTAAATATAAATTTCCAAAATACAGTTTATGGATTACAATGGCTAACACCCCATAACTTCCCTCCCATTCACACCTCTCCCATTTCTGGCTCCCTCTCCTATTCCATTAACATCAAGATTCATTTCAATTCTCTTTATATACAGAAGATCGATTTAGAATATATTAAGTAAAGATATCATCAGTTTGCAGCCACACAGAACATAAAGTGTAAAATACTGTTTCAGTACTAGTTATAGCATTAATTCACAACACATTAAGGACAGAGATCCTACATGAGGAATAAGTGCACAGTGACTCCTGTTGTTGACTTAACAATTTGATACTCTTGTTTATGGCGTCAGTAATCTTCCTGGGCTCTAGTCATGAGTTGCCAAGGTTATGGAAGCCTTTTGACTTCGCCAGCTTTGATCTTATTCAGACAAGGTCATAGTCAACGTGGAAGTTCTCTCCTCCCTTCAGAGAAAGGTACCTCCTTCTTTGATGGCCCCATTCTTTCTACTGGTATCTCACTCACAGAAATCTTACATTTAGGTCCTCTTCTTAGATTGTTCTGAATAGTTTGAGAAGCATTGGAGTCAGTTCTTCTTTAAATGTCGGGTAGAATTCAGCAGTGAATCCATCTGGTCCTGGGCTTTTCTTTGTCGGGAGGGCCTTTATTACTGATTCAATTTCTGTCTCAGTTATGGGTCTGTTTAGGTTTTCGATGTCTTCCTGGTTCAATTTAGGTAGGTTGCATGTGTCCAGGAATCTATCCATTTCTGATAGATTTCTCTGTTTGCTGGCATACAAGTCCTTGTAGTAATTCCTGATGATTCTTTTTTTTTTTTTTTCCTGTGGTGTCTGTTGTTACGTTTCCTTTTTCATTTCTGATTTTATTGATTTGGGGCTTTTCTCTACTTTTTTTAGTTAGTTGGGCCAATGGGGTGACAATTTTCTTTATTTTTTCAAAAAACTAGCTCCTCATTTGCTTGATTTTTTGTAATGTTTGTTTGGACTCAATCCTGTTGATTTCTTCTCTGATTTTAGTTATTTCTCTTCTCCTACTAAATTTGGGTCTGGTTTGCTGCAGATTTTCTAGATCCTTGAGGTGAATTGAAAGCTCATCTATTTGGTGCCTTTCCAATTTCTTGATGTAGGCACCTATTGATATAAACTTTCCTCTTAACACTGCTTTTGCTGCGTCCCATAAGTTTTGGTATGTTGTGCTGCTATCCTCATTTACTTCCAGAAAATTTTTGATTTCTCTTTTAATTTCTTCTATGACCCATTGTTCATTCAGGAGCATGTTGTTCAATCTCCATGTGTTTGCGTATGCTCTAGGGATTCCTGAGTTGCTAATTTCCAACTTCATTCCTTTATGGTCTGAGAAGCTGCATGGTATGATTCTAATTCTTTTGAATTTGCTGAGACTTGCTTTATGGCCTAGTATGTGGTCAATCCTAGAGAAGGTTCCATGTACTGCTGAGAAGAATTTGTTTTTCTTTTGTTTTATTGAGTTCCTCCTGTCATTTTGATTTCATTCACTATCAGACTTTCCTGTTCTACTAGTTTCTGCATTTCATTTTAATTCCTCCTTAAGATTTCATTTTCTCAAAGGAGATTTTCTATCCTGTCCAGTAAGGAATTCCGTAGCTCAAGCATTTGTTTTTGAAAACTTCTAATTGTTCTTATCATAAATTTTTTGAAATCTGTATCTTGCATTTCTTCCTTATCATCTTCATAATCTTGGCTTGGGGAGTCTGGTTCATTTGGGGGTGCCATAATGTCTTCCTTGTTCTTGTTTCCTTGGTGTCTGCATTTGTTGATTGGCATTGTGGAGATATTCATTGGATTCTTCTTCCCTCGCTGTGGTGTTTTATTCTTGTTATACTATGACTGTATTAGTGGACTGTCTGCTTTTGATGGAGCCTTAGAGGCTTGAGATGGGTGTGGCCTGAGAGCTCTGTTTGGTTCCTCAGGGTTAAGGGTGTGCCAAAGATGACACTAACAGGTTAGATGTGGTAAATCTCTCTTACTTTTTTTTTTTTTTTTTTTTTGGTTCAGAAGGAAAGTAAATCTGCACAGCTGAGCGGAATTTAAAGTAGTCAGCTTCTGAACTCTGGCTCCTGTGGGTATATCGTTCACCTGTTCTTCTCCAAGGACCACACAGGGAATTTCTGCTGCCCACAGTGTGGGCTCAAATTTTCCTGGAGTCTCCCACTGAGTTGCCAAGGTTACTGAATTGTAGCGTCTCTGGAGAATACTCACTTCAACTCTGTGAGTTCTCTCATCCACTGTCTCTTTTTTCTATTTTTTTGCATGTTTTTAAATTTTTTTTAACTTTTATTTAATGAATATGAATTTCCAAAGTACAGCTTATGGATTACAATGACTTCCCCCCTATAACGTCCCTCCAACCTGAAACCCTCCCCTTTCCCACTCCCTCTTCCCTTCCACTCACATCAAGATTCATTTTCAATTCTCTTTATATACAGAAGATCAGTTTAGCATACATTAAGTAAAGATTTCAGCAGTTTGCTCCCACACAGAAACATAAAGTGAAAAATACTGTTTGAGTACTAGTTATAGCATTAAATCTCAATGTACAGCACACTAAGGACAGAGATCCTACATGAGGAGTAAGTGCACAGTGACTCCTGTTGTTGACTTAACAATTTGACACTCTTGTTTATGGCCTCAGTAATCACCCTAGGCTCTTGTCATAAGCTGCCAAGGCTATGGAAGCTCCCTGAGTTCACCGACTCTGATCATATTTAGACAAGGCCATGGTCAAAGTGGAAGTTCTCTCCTCCCATCAAAAAAAAGGTACCTCCTTCTTTGATGACCCATTCATTCCACTGGGATCTCACTCGCAGAGATCTTTCATTTAGGGTTTTTTTTTTTTTTTTTTTTTCCCCAGGGTGTCTTGCCTTTCCATGCCTGAAATACTCTCATGGGCTTTTCCGCCAGATCCACATGCCTTAAGGGCTGATTCTGAGGCCAGAGTGCTGTTTAGGACATCTGCCATTCTATGGGTCTGCTGTGTATCTCACTTCCCATGTTGGATCGTTCTCTCTCTTTTTTATTCTATCAGCTAGTATTTGCAGACACTATTCTTGTTTCTGTGATCCCTTTGGTTCTTAGTACTATCATTATGATCAATTGTGAACAGAAATTGATCACTGGGACTAGTGAGCTGGCATTGGTACATGCCACCTTGATGGGATTGAATTCGAATCCCCTGGTATGTTTCTAACTCTACCATTTGAGGAAAGTCAGCTTGAGCATGTCCCGAATTGCACATCTCTTCCCTCTCTGATTCCCACTCTTACATTTAACAGTGATCACTTTTCATTTAAGTTTCAGCACTTAAGAAGAATTGTGTATTGATTACAGTATTCAACCAAAAGCATTAAGTAGAACAAACAAAAAAAATACTAAGAGGGATAACACATTAAGCTGCTCATCAACAGTCAGGGTGAGGGCTGATCAAGTCACCGTTTCTCATAGTGTTCATTTCACTTTAACAGGTTTCCTTTTTGGTGCTCAGTTAGTTGTCACCTATCAAGGAGAACAAGTGGTATTTGTCCCTTTGGGATTGGCTTATTTCACTCAACATGATGTTTTCCAAATTCCTAACAGGGATCACTTTTCAGTTAAAATTTAAACACCTAAGAATAATTGTGTGTTAATTACAGAGTTCAACCAATGGTACAAGAACAAAAAAAAATACTAAAATGGATAAAGTATTACATTGTACATCAACAGTCAGGACAAGAGCTGATCAAGTCACTGTTTCTCATAGTGTCCATTTCACTTCAACAGGTATCCCCTTTGGTGTTCAGTTAGTTGTCACCGATCAGGGAGAACATATGGTATTTGTCTCTTTGGGACTGGCTTAATTCATTCAGCATGATGTTTTCCAAATTCCTCCATCTTGTTGTAAATGACCGGGTTTCAATGTTTTTGACTTCTGTATAGTATTTGATAGAGTACATGTCCCATAATTTCTTTATCCAGTTTACCGTTGATGGGCATTTAGGTTGGTTCCAGGTCTTAGCTATTGTGAATTGAGCTGCAATAAACATTAATGTGCAGAAAGCTTGTTTGTTTGCCAATTTCATTTCCTTTGGGTAAATTCCAAGGAGTGGGATGGCTGGGTTGTATGTTAGGGTTATATTCAGGTTTCTGAGGAATCCCCAGACTGACTTCCATAGTGGCTTAACCAATTTGTATTCCCACCAACAGTGGGTTAGTGTTCCTTTTTCCCCACATCCTCTCCAGCCTCTGTTGTGGGTAGATTTCTGTATTTGAGCCATTTTAACTGGGGTCAGGTGAAACCTCATTGTGCTTTTGATTTGCATTTCCCTGATTGCTAGTGATCTTCAACATTTTTCATGTGTGTGTTGACCATTTGGATTTCATCTTTTGAAAAATGTCTATTGAGGTTCTTGGCCCATCTCTTAAGTGGGTTGTTTGTTTTGATGTTGTGGAGTTTCTTGATTTCTTTGTAGATTCTGGTTATCAACCCTTTTTCTGTTGCATAATTTGCAAATATTTTCTCCCATTTTGCTTGTTGCCTCTTCACTTCCCTGTTTCTTTTACAGTACAGAAACTTCTCAATTTGATGCAATCCCAAATGTTAATTTTGGCTTTGACTGCCTGTGCTTCTGGGGTGTTTTCCAAGAAGTCATTGCAGGTACCTATATCTTGCAGGGTTTTTCTAATGCTCTCTAATAATTTGATGGTGTCAGGTCGTAGATTTAAGTCTTTAATCAATATTGAGTGAATTTTTGTGTAAGGTGAAAGGTAGAGGACTTGCTTCATGATTTTGCACGTGGAAATCCAATTTTCCCAGCACCATTTATTGAATAGACTGTCCTTATTCCAGGGGTTAGTTTTGGATCTGTGATCAAATATGAGTTGGCTGTAGATGTTTGGATTGATTTCTAGTGTTTCTATTCTGTTCCATTGGCCTATCCATCTGTTTCTGTACCAGTACCATGCTGTTTTGATTACAACTGCCCTGTAGTATGTCCCGAAATCTGGTATTGTGATGCCTCCAGCTTTGTGTTTTTGTTGTACAAGATTGCTTTAGCTATTCGAGGTCTCCTGTGTCTCCATATGAATTTCAGCATTATTTTTTCCAGATCTGAGAAGAAGGTCTTCGGTATGATTGGTTTTGCATTGAATCTATAAATTGCTTTTGGGAGAATTTTTGGGAGATTTTTCAATTTTTTGGAATCCTCTTCTATTTCTTTCTTTAAGGTTTTGTATTTTTCATCGTAGAGATCCTTAACGTCCTTGGTTAAATTTATTCCAAGGTATTTGATTGTTTTTGTAGCTATTGTGAATGGGATTGATCTTAGAAGTTCTTCCTCAGGTGTGGCATTGCCTGTGTATACAAAGGCTGTTGATTTTTCTGCATTGAATTTATATCCTGCTACTTTGCCAAAATCTTCTATGAGTTCCAATAGTCTCTTAGTAGAGTTCTTTGGGTCCCCTAAATAAAGAATCATATCATCTGCAAAGAGGGATATTTTCAGTTCTTCTTTCCCAATTTGTATCCCTTTAATTTCTTTTTCTTGCTTAATAGCTCTGGCCAGAACCCTCAGAACTATATTGAATAGCAGTGGTGAGAGTGGGCATCCCTTCCTGGTACCAGATCTCACTGGAAATGCTTCCAACTTTTCTCCATTCAATAGGATGTTGGCTGTGGGTTTTTCAAAGATTGCTTTGATTGTATTGAGGAATTTTCCTTCCAAACCCAGTTTGTTTAGAGTTTTCATCATGAAAGGGTGTTGTATTTTATCAAATGCTTTCTCGGCGTCTATGGAGATAATCATATGGTTTTTCTTCTGCAGTCTGTTAATGTGGTGTATGACATTGATTGTTTTGCACACATTAAACCATCTCTGCATACCAGGGATAAATCCCACTTGGTCTGGGTGGATGATCTTTGTGATGTGTTGTTGCATTCTATTGGCCAGAATATTATTGAGGATTTTTGCATCTATGTTCATCAGGGATATTGGTCTGTAATTCTCTTTCTATGCTGCATCTTTTTCCGGCTTAGGAATTAAGGTGATGCTGGCTTCATAGAAAGAATTTGAAAGGATTCCCTCTTCTTCGATTGTTCTGAATAGTTTGAGAAGCATTGGAGTCAGTTCTTCTTTAAATGTCGGGTAGAATTCAGCAGTGAATCCATCTGGTCCTGGGCTTTTCTTTGTCGGGAGGGCCTTTATTACTGATTCAATTTCTGTCTCAGTTATGGGTCTGTTTAGGTTTTCGATGTCTTCCTGGTTCAATTTAAATAGGTTGCATGTGTCCAGGAATTTATCCATTTCTGATAGGTTTCCCTGTTTGCTGGCATACAAGTCCTTGTAGTAATTTCTGATGATTCTTTTTATTTCTGTGGTGTCTGTTGTTACGTTTCCTTTTTCATCTCTGATTTTATTGATTTGAGTCTTTTCTCTACTTTTCTAGTTAGTTGGGCCAATGGGGTGTCAATTTTGTTTATGTTTTCAAAAAACCAGCTCCTCGTTTTGCTGATTTTTTGTAATTTTTTTTTTTTTTGGATTCAATCCTGTTGATTTCTTCTCTGATTTTAGTTATTTCTCTTCTCCTACTAAATTTGGGTCTGGTTTGCTGCAGATTTTCTAGATCCTTGAGGTGAATTGAAAGCTCATCTATTTGATGCCTTTCCAATTTCTTGATGTAGGTACCTATTGATATAAACTTTCCTCTTAACACTGCTTTTGCTGCGTCCCATAAGTTTTGGTATGTTGTGCTGCTATCCTCATTTACTTCCAGAAAATTTTTGATTTCTCTTTTAATTTCTTCTATGACCCATTGTTCATTCAGGAGCATGTTGTTCAATCTCCATGTGTTTGCGTATGCTCTAGGGATTCCTGAGTTGCTAATTTCCAACTTCATTCCTTTATAATCTGAGAAGCTACATGGTATGATTCTAATTCTTTTGAATTTGCTGAGACTTGCTTTATGGCCTAGTATGTGGTCAATCCTAGAGAAGGTTCCATGTACTGCTGAGAAGAATGTAAAATTTTTAGCTGTAGGATTGAAAGTTCTGAAGATATCTGTTAGATCCATTTGGGCTATAGTGTCGTTTAAATCTACTGTATCCTTTTTGATCTTCTGTCCTGTTGATCTGTCTATTTCTGAGAGTGGAGTATTGAAATCCCCCAGTACTATTGTATTGGGGTATAAGTCTCCCTTTAAGTCCCTTAAGAAATCTTTTAAATAAACCGGTGCCCTGTAGTTACGTGCATATACATTGATAATTGTCATATCTTCCTTTTGAATTGATATCTTAATCATTATATAGTGTCCCTCTTTGTCTCTCTTAAGAGTTTATGTTGTCTGATATTAAGATGGCTACGCCTGCTCTTTTTTCATTTCTGTTGGCATGGTATATCTTTTTCCAGCCTTTCACTTTCAGTCTGTATTCATCTTTGTTGGAAAGATGTGTTTCTTGTAAGTAGAAAATAGATGGGTTTTATTCCTTAACCCAATCAGCCAATCTGTGTCTTTTAACTGGACAGTTCAGGCCATTAACGTTCAATGTGACTATTGATAAGTGGTAACTTTGCCCTGCCATTTGCCAAAGATAAGTTCTAATATATGCTTTGACTTCCCTGTGATCTTTTGCTGTGAGGTTTCCTTCCTTTACCTTCTTTCATATTGATGACCATGTTTCTGTGTTTCTGTGTGTAACATATCTTTAAGCATCTTTTGCAGGGCTGGACGAGTGGTGACAAATTCTTTCAATTTCTGTTTGCTATGAAAAGTCTTTATTTCACCTTCATTCACAAATGATAGCTTTGCACGATATAATATTCTGGGCTGGCAGTTTTTCTCTCTTAGTACCTGGGCTATATCTCGCCATTCCCTCCTAGCCTGTAGGGTTTCTGATGAGAAGTCAGCTGTGAGTCTGATTGGAGATCCTCTGAGAGTAATCTGACGTTTCTCTCTTGCATATTTTAGGATCTTTTCTTTATGTTTCACTGTGGAGAGTTTAATTACAATGTGTCGTGGTGAGGATCTCTTTTGGTCATGTTTATTAGGGGTTCTATGAGCTTCCTGTACTAGGATTTCTCTGTCCTTCTCCAAACCTGGGAAATTTTCTACTAATATCTCACTAAAATGCCTTCTAAACCTTTCTCCCTCTCCATGCCTTCAGGAACTCCTAGAACCGGAATGTTGGGATTTTAATAGTATCCTGAAGATTCCCGACAATATGTTTTAGATTTCTAATTTCCTCTTCTTTTCTTTGGTCTGACTGTTTACTTTCCTGTTCTCTGTCTTCTAAGTCCGATATTCTCTCTTCTGCTTCACCCATTCTGTTTGTAAGGCTCTCTAATGTGTTTGTCATTTGATCAATTGAATTCTTCACTTCATTATGATTTCTCGTCACTATCACAGTTTCCTGTTCTACTAGTTGTTTCATTTCATTTTGATTCCTCCTTAATATGTCATTTTCACGAGAGAGATTTTCTATCTTGTCCATTAAGGATTTCTGTAGTTCAAGAATTTGTTTTTGAGAACTTCTTAAGGTTCTTATCAATTTTTTGCGATCTGCTTCTTGCATTTCTTCTATCTCATCATCTTCATAATCTTGAATTGGGGTGTCTTTTTCATTTGGGGGCATCATAGTGACTTCCTTGTTTTTATTACCTTGGTTTTTGCGTTTGTTATTTGGCATATTGGAGCTATTTGGTTTCTTCAGTGTGGTGCTTTTTCTTGTTATACTATGACTCTAGATTAAGTGGACTATCTGCTTTTGATGGAGCCTTAGGGCTTGAGATGGGTGTGGCCTGAGAGCTCTGTTTGGTGTGCCAAAAGTGACACTCCCAGGTTAGGCATGGTAGACCTCTCTCTCTCTCTTTCTTTCTTTTTTTTTTATTCAAAAGGAAAGTAATTCCACACAGCTGAATGAAGTTGGAGGTAGTTAGCAGGCAAATGATATACCCACAGGAGCCAGAGATGGGAAGCTCTTTCCCAAGGACCCCACAGGGAATCTGTTCTGCCCTCAAAGTGGGCTCAAATTCTCCTTCAGTTTCCCACTGGGTTGCCAAAGTTATGGAATTGTAGCGTCTCTGGAGAGTACTCACGTGAATTCTGTGAGTTCTCTCCCCCACCGTCTCTTTTTTCACAGTCTCAGTTCAGTAGCACCACAAATTCACTAGGTCCTAATCTCCTATTAATTCACCCCGCCCAGAGTCAGGTTTTTCTGCTAGGCTCAGGGCCGGTGCAGACTTGAGGTTGCTCTGCTTATGACGTATGTCCAAGATGGCGCCTGCTCTTTGTCTTGCTCACCTTTGAGAGGTGAGCGGAGAGAGAGAAACCCGTGTCCGTACCAGTCACTTTTTTTTTCTCTCTCTCTTCTAGTTAGCCTGGTGAACTTTTCCCACTGGAGTCGTTCCCTCTAGTCTCCTCTTTCTGCTTGCCTGCTGGTGTCTCGGGCTATTGCGTTTCGGCTCACCTCGCGCTCTAGCACTGGTGTGTTGAGTCTGCCGCTGGTGTCCCGAACTGTGGGTTCCCACGCTCTCCACGCAGGTCCACTGTGAATCACTAGTTCCGGAAGAGTTTCTTCTGCTGTTTCTTCCCCTACTCTTCCTTGAACCTGCAGTATCTCCACTGTTATTAAACTGTCTCTCCCCAGACTATCAGTGTGCTCCCTTCCTATTCTGCCATCTTGCTTCTCCTCCATCTCTTTTTTCAGTCTCATTTCATTAGCTCTACACATTCACTAGGTCCTAATCTCCTGTTATTTCACTGCCCCCAGAATCAGGTTTTTCTGCTTGGCTGAGGGCGGGTGCAGCCCTGAGGTCGCACTGCTTTTACATATGTCCAAAATGGTGCCTGCTCTTTGTCTTGTTCACCTTTTAGAGGTGAGCGGAGAGACAGAAACTCATGTCCATACCGGTCACTTTTTTTTTTTTTTCCTCTCTCTTCTAGTTAGCCTCGTGAACTTTCCCCCACGGGGCTTCAAGCCTTGTTCCCTCTATGCTCCTCCTTCTGCTTTCCCGCTGGTGTTTCAGGCTATTGAGGTTCAGCTCACCTCGCATTCCAGAGCTGGTGCATTGATTCCATGGCTGGTGTCCTGAGCCATGGGCTCCCACGCCCTCCATGCAGGTCCACCTAAATCACTGGTTCCGGAATAGTTTCCTTTGCTGTTTCTTCCCCAACTCTTCCTTGAACCTGCAGTATTTCCACTTTTATTAAACTGTCTCTTCCCTGACTATCAGTGTGCTCCCTTCCTATTCCACTAACTTGCCGCTCTCTTCCAGATATGGAATATATTTCAAGTACAAAATAGCATGATATTCCTTAAGGTAATCAATGCAAGCCGCATTAAATTTTTAAAACTAGATAGTGAAAGATATGGACAAAAAGACAGATGGTTGTGAGAGAGAGAAAGAGAAAAAAGGAGAGTGGAGAGGAGGGGCAAGAGGAGTAAGGCAAGAGCAGGGAAGAGGGTGGGAAATGAGGAGAGGAGGGGCGAGGAGAGGGAGAGAGGCGAGGAATGAGAAGAGAATTATAAATGTGAGAAAATCCAGTTTGGCTCTGTCTCAGACAAAGAGTCCTCAAAAATTGGCAAAGGAGTGATGCAAGGCCAAACCAGCCCTGATATTCAATATACTTATGCCTACATTTTTATATTTCATTCACTGACAGTTTGATAAAATATAAAGAATTTTTGTATTAAAAGTTTTTTTTTCTGCATCTAATGAGATTATCATTTTTTCTCTTCCATTTTGTTTATGTGATATATCATATTTATTGTGTTATGTACAATGATACACCCCGGTAGTCAATGAATAAATTCAACTTATCATGTTGAATAATCCTTTTAATGTGTTATTGAATTTATTTTGTCTATATTTTGTTGATGCTTTTTGTATTTATATTAATCATTGATATAGAATATAGCTTTCTTTTTGTTAAAATACTTGTTTTTGGTAAGTATTAGAATTGACCCTGAAGAGCACTTTTTAGGTGTGCTCATCACACTCTATTAATTTTATCTTGTATTCACATACATCAATAAGTTGATAAGACCAGGTGGGAGACCAAGACTGAGTTCCTGATCCCCAGATTCGGTTACTGGCCCAGAATCATTGCTGGTATTTAGGAAATGAACCCACAGATCAGCACCATGTGTGTTTATCTGTCTCTATTTCTTTGTCTTTCTCAAATAAAAATAATAAATGTTGATTAGATTTCAATAATATTGAAAGTAATATAAATCTCAGATGAGAGCTAAACAATAAATGTTTTATAATAATACAGAATATATAAAGATTAATATTCTAAACTCTTATTCTAAAACAAGCAATTACTATTTCTAAAGATTTAAAAATATTCAGTATTTTGATTGAATTCCTTAAGGATTTAATAGTAATGTTATAACCAATAAACTTAAATAGATAAGTACTTAATTATACACATTCATACCCACAGTCATAAATTATTGTTCTAAAGTCTTAAATTCAATACAACTATTTCTAAATTAGTTCTGATTTTCCACTGAGAAATGTTGCATGCTATAAAGGTCAACTTAGATTTCATTCTCATTTTTCCTCTCCTTGTGTCACTAGGAAATAAAATTCTAGAATGATACTATTTATTGCTATGGCAACTACTTCCTACAAATGCCTTGATTTCTACAAACAAGTGGAAGAATTTCCCATTCTGGAGAGAGTTTGTTAATACATAGGAGATGTTTATATGTATGAGCACACACACACACACACACAACACACACATAGTTGAAGACACTGTCATGATAGTAATTAGGACATTTATTATTGCAGCATCTTGGTTTTCAGTGATAACATGAGTGGAAAAACAGGTTAACAGAGCCTCATTCTGCTCAGTGAGGATGATCCGGGGTTTCAGAGTGTGAAAGGGAAGTCAGGCTGCTGATTCAGGAGCTGAAGCCAGTGGCAAGTCTGACAGCAGGGTATGTTGTATGTCAACACAGTTTCTTAAGAATCTCGCTTAATGATTTAGCTTTATTATGAAGAGGACATAGCAGGATATGTATATACTCTTAAGTAGTCACAAAACATTATTTGGTTGAGACCTGAAAGAGGCAAAGCGTTGTGTTAAGACACTCCAGTTTTCATTCATCAGAATGAAGCCCACTCAGCCTAAAGCCCATACTTACTGTGCCCTTAGTTATTCTTACTTCTTTACATTTTGTTATGATAAATTTGAACCTCTGGTCATGCTAGCTGGGGAGGAACAGATTACTTTGCAAGTTCAGCTCAATTTCTCCAGACCTGTTTGTGGAATTCACTAGCAAACACTTTTATCTGTTTGAACATACACTCTAGTTAGTCACAGGCTCAATTTCCATCAGAATATGAAATGGAAGACTGTATTTGCTTACAGAATTATGTACTTTTTCTTGTAAGTAAGTTTCTCAGTTTAATTATTTAATTAGAGAGAGAGGATCTATCTCCAGTTCCATGGTTCACTTCCCAAATGTCTGCACCAGCCTGGAATGTGCCAAGGCAAAGTCCGGGTCTCCTACATGACTGGCAGGAACCCAACTACTTGATTCATCACCTTCTGCCTCCCAGTGTAAAGTTGGAATGCAGACTGGAGCCAAATCCCAACCTAGACACTCTAATATGAGGTATGGCTAAGCCTAACACATGTCCTTCCAACTTAATTTTGAACACTTAGGTTGTTTCCACTATTTTTGTACCATAAATAAATACAAAAAGAGAATGTTGCACTTACTTTCAAAACTGAAAATGGCAGGATGGAGTTTGGTTTCCTTAGCTGTGACATAAACCCACTGTGTGTGTAGCATTACTTTAGTTTCTTGCTTTTCCACTTGGTCGTTCAGGGGAGTTATATTAATTTGCTAATTCTACATAACAAATTACCACAAATTCGCTGTCTTAAAATGATGTGAAGGTGTTTTCTCAGTTTCTGTAGGTTAAAAGACTAGGTATAGTGTGAAAGAATTCTCTGCTCAAGTTCTCACTAGGCTAAAATCAAAATGTTGACTGGAGCTTGGTTCTTATTGGAAGCTCAGGATCCTCGCACTATCTCATCAGTTATTGTAACGGGTTGTTTCCTTGCAGTTGTGGGTACCGGAGTACATTTTCCCTTGCTACCTGTCTGCCAGGGACTGGACGGCTCTTGGCAGCAAGACGCCACAGAGTTACGTGGTCCACAGGAAATTCACAACACTAATATATTCATTGTTTCAGGCCAGACTGAGCAGGTTTTTCTGACTTCATCTTCAGGCCATCAGGTAAAGAAAACATTTGTCTTAAATGATTTATATAATTACAGGAATTATATAATTATTAACATTCAGAAATATCATGGATAGGTCAGACTCACCCAGGATAATCTTCCTTTTTTCATATAGCATAACACAATCAGAGGAGTAATATCTCATAAGAGTAATAGCTCATGTAGCTTTCAGCAACATTCAACACAAGATGTTAATACAAGAATTCTATCTACTACAGTGGGCAAGAGGAACCAACACAGACAAAAATTCATATACATTGCAATGTCATGAGTAATAAAATCTCATCTTTAATACAGGGGTTTTGTGCCTTCTGACTATTTCTAAGAAACGGTATAATAAGTATAATAAGTTGTTAACCTGAAAAATAGAGGAAATCTCTTGCAATTCACAATTTTCTTGAAAATGCTTGAGAAACTAAACTTTTGCTACAATTTCAGGTTACTAACACTTCTTTGTTTAGGACTAGGCAAATTGGTACAAATAGGCATGATAGAATTCTAGAAGATCAGAGATTAGAGGGTGCCATTTAATGTTCAGACATAATTATTGCCGCTGTGGTTAAATAGTGCATCTTGTAATACCCCCATGTTTCTTCCCTGATGTGTGAAATGACAGTCATTGTTGTAAAAAAGCACAAATACAAGTTCCTGAATGTGCTTCTTTGCTGCTATCAAGACAGTGCAGCATACACATTAATGAATCCAATTAGGAAACACAGAGATTGGACCACTATCAAAAATTTCAATGTAGATTCCCTATGTGGCTCACAAATAGGAAAATATATTCCTTATTATGTCTATACATACAAAGACCCAAGTCAGTTGTCTTCATTATGTAAAATATAACAGTATATACTCACTGCCATATTCAGGATTATGTTAATTGTTGGTTGAAAATATATTCTTCAGGGAATTTGGTAATCTTTAACACTCTGAAAAATAAAATGCAGATCCACAATCTAAATAACACTATAGTATTATGCAAGAGTTTCTGATAAAGGGGAAAGTGGTAAGTTTTCTATATATTCCTGAAAGCTACAAGAAGATAAAGGAATGGAGATAAATGTCATTATTCAAAATCTGCCACATGAATTAAATGGTAATGGATACAAGATCTGGGCCCTCCCAGGATTTCTACTTGATGCTAAAAGACAAACTGTTGCACTCTATTCTACCATCTAAGTGGCACAGCCCTTATTGAGTCGCTCTGGATTTTTGGCATCAACCTAGACCACCATTGGGAAAATTCTGCTGATTATTTTGTCATGTTGCCAAAAGGCATGAAAATTCCTAGGGAAATCTAGAGTAAGAATATGGAGTATGTTTCTTGCTACATTGGTCATATGACGTACGTGGATCCAATGATGATAAATGAATCTGTGGTGAAAAAGAAAGTTGCAAGGGTATGAAGCCAATTCCAATAGGAGAATCACAGCCCTGAATACTAGGATCCAGTGGAAGGATCCTGTCTTCCGTACGAGAGCAATTCTCTTCATTTGAAGAGCAGTTCCATGCAAATCGCTGAGTCCTAATAAACGTTGCATGTCTGAACATGGGACAGCAAATTTTTGTGACTGGAACTTTTTCCAGCCAGTTTCATATTATCAGATCCACTGATTCATAGAGTGACATAATTGCAACAGAAATCTGTCATACCCTGCAAATGGTATGTTTGGGATGGGGCTCAAACATGAACTTTTTCATCTAAATTTTCTGTGCTGCATCATGCATCCTTTTTACATTTTAGCAGAGCATAAGGCAGGGGAAGGGCAGTCTTCCCTAGAACCAACGGCAAGAATAAGAATAAGAACTCAGTTCTGGTTAACGAAGGGTTGATTCTCAATTATATACTATGTGAGAACTTGAAATTAATGGCTGCAGCACTACAGACCGAGTCAGAAATGGCACTCAAGAATGTAGGTGAGGCCGGCGCTGCAGCTCACTAGGTTAATCCTTGCCTGCGGCACTGCCACACAGGGTTCTAGTCCCAGTCAGAGCACCGGATTCTGTCCCAGTTGCCGCTCTTCCAGTCCAGCTCTCTACTGTGGCCCGGGAGTGCAGTGGAGGATGGCCCAAGTGCTTGGGCCCTGCACCCCATGGGAGACCAGGAGAAACACATGGCTCCTGGCTTCAGATCAGCACAGTGCGCCAGCCGCAGTGGCCATTGGAGGGTGAACCAACATCAAAAGGAAAACCTTTCTCTCTTTCACTGTCCACTCTGCCTGTCAAAAAAAAAAAAAAAAAAAAAAAAAGAATGTAGGTGAAGAAAGTCCTCCTTCTGGCAGAACCTAAGCAGAATACCTGCACAGTCACATTTACAGAAGGTGGAAATGCCTGAGACGAGGATATCAATAGACTGTTATCGTGGAAAATGGCTTTGCTTGTTGGCCGAAGACGTAGATGTTGGAAATTTAGAAGACCGAAAGTAAGACATTTTTAAGGGAAAGTATGTTAATGAACCTCTGTGTATAGAAATACAATGATCAATCTTCAGCTTTAATATTTACATCGTTTAAAGTGTATCACCTCTCAAGATCCTGTCATGTATGGACAACATAACTTTTCCTAGGAATGCCACTCAGTCTCTCTTTATTGTAGTGCTGTAACCATAACTGGTGTCAGAAAGGAATGCCTGGCTTACTAACATGGGATCTTCCAAAACCTTGCTGCTGATCCAAAGGCCTATTTTGAAAAAGGATATGAGTGCAGTGGAGGATGGCCCAGGTGCTTGGGCCCTGCACCCCGTGGGAGTCCAGGAGAGGCTCCTGGCTCCTGCCATCGAATCAGCGTGGTGCGCCGGCCGCAGCACGCTGGCCACGGCAGCCATTGGAAGGTGAAGCAACGGCAAAGGAAGACCTTTCTCTTTGTCTCTCGCTCTCAGTGTCCACTCTGCTGTCAAAATAAATAAATAAATAAAATAAATAAAAAATAGACCCATGATGCATATTCAAGTTTTTTTTTTTTAATTTTAGGTATCAACATTCAGAAGCAATCATCCTAAATGCAATGTAATATTGAATACTCAAAGTACTACATTACAGAAATCTCTCTGATGGGCTAGGATGATATCCTTGAAGTCAGCTATTTTCATTGAACCAATAGCCAATACAAGGTATTCAAATACATGTAATGAAAACATAAATGTATGTATAGAGAAAAATTAAGGGAAATTTTGCTTCAAATAGGATCCTGGTGCTAGTAGTGGAAGCTAATGAAAATAATTCCACAGGGAGTGGGGCACACACAAATATTGTAGTTATTACTAACTTAGAAACATTTTGGGCTCCATATATGGAAAAGCAGGTGAAGTTTAATTGCCACAATCATTGGCTCTGATTATTATGGGGATCTAGGTCTGTTTATATATTACAGGTGTAGAAAAATATAAGGTCAGAATCTATGGACTCATTAGGGTATCATATTATTATTCTATTTCTGGCAATAATGATAAATGTGCAATTGCAACATTCATGGCCTATGAAGAGAAAGCAACTAGAGGATTTGACTTCTTCAGGATTAAAGTATATAATCAACCAAAGTCGAATTTCTGAAATACTAGCTGGTGTTGGGGACAGTTGATAATTGGTAGTAAAGGAAGGAGGAAACTTCAGCTTCAAAAAAAAAATTTGCAGCAATAAGGAAAATGGCCTGTTACAGTAACAATCTCAAAACATTTCTTTTTTAGGTAGTACAACTGATGACACCTTGAAGACTTTGTTCCTAGCCTACTCTAAGGTTTATTGCAAGTTTCTTTCTGGTCCAAATAATATTTATTTTTATATTTGTTGCTTTATGTTTTGGTCACTTGAACCAAATTGCATACCTAGAAGACTCCCTCTGTGTTAGGCATTGGTCCATAATGCTTGTTTTCAAATAAAAGAGCAATCTGATAGAGGACAGAACACTAGGAATACAAATATTCAAGGTTGTGCAGAATACAAAACCTCTATGGAGACTGAAATTACTGGGCCAAAAGTCTGTATAACATCAAGGATGTTGAAAGAAGATTCTATGTAAGAGGTGGTCAGTTATGTCAGTTATTGTAAAACAACCATGCAACACACACACACACACACACAATCATGCTTAAAAATACATAAAAACTGTACATAATTAAGGGGTAAATAATTATATTTCATTACCTGAATATACTTTTTACTATCCAATCAGCATAAATACTACCAGGTATCAAGTTATTAGGGTAGATTTCTCTGACTTAAGACACATCGTATGCTCTTCCCTTACATCCAATTTGCTACATACTCCATTAACTCTATTTTCATTTTTGCAATTTTGAGTTTTATATCTGACATTTTGAAGTAGTTTATTTTTCCAATACATTTTCCTATCCCTTTAGGAAATGTTTATACCCATTTAAAATTTAGGGCTAGGTGTCTCACTAATTACACTGAAAAAGTTTAAGGAGATATAAAATAAGCTGGACATTGGATTATAAGATCTGTTAATATTCATACAAAAAGCCTCCAAAATGACAAAAAATAAGAATAATGAATATTGGAGAAACGTATCTGAAGATGCCTGTGTATATCAGAATTGCTGCAAAAATAGTTGTATAAAGCTTTGTTTTATACCTTTGTAAAACCAATAGTTAAGAATGTTATGCTAATATTGTTTTAATGCTGTGATTACTTAAAATTTACTGTATATGGGTGAAATAATCATTTTTCTGTTCTACTACTATTTATAGCTATTGTTTATATTCCCACTAAACTAAGATCTTTTTGCCTTTTATTTGTTAAACTTCTTATTTGGGGGAGTATGAAGCCTTTCTACTGTAATGTAAATTTAAACTATGTTATCTCAAAAACTAAAAAAAAAGGGAGAGGGAAACAGGGTAGCATGAAGGAGGGGAAGGAAAGAAGAAAGGGGATATTGTAAGTTCTTAATTATATCTACAAATCACATTGCATCTTTTAAAAACATAAAAACAAAAATTTTAAAACATTAAAAAAAGAACTAAGCCAAGAGGGAAAAAACAAAATAATAATTAAGAATTTTCTTCATGTTCAAGTAAGAGATTTCTGATGTAATTTCATGATAAAGAAGTCACAGTATAATTTTTAGACTATTTACTTATTTATTTGAGTGAGAGAGATAGAGAGTTGCAATCTACTGACTTACTTCCAAAATTTTTGCAACAGTCTGGGCTTGGCCAAAACAGAGGCCAAGGACTGGAATATATTTCAGATCTCGTATTGGTTGGTAAGAAATGTAAGTACTTGAGCTATTACTGCTGCCTCCAACAGTTTGTATTGGCAGGAAGATGAAATCAGGAAAAGGAGCTAATGCTAAGAATTTGACACAGGAACTCCAGAAATGGGATAGGGGTGTTTGAACCTCTAGGCTAGGTGCCTGCTCCAAAAGCCACAATATTTAAAAAAGTAATTGTATAACTATTCATATAATGGTGAAGTTTAAGAATGTGACACACATCACCAAATGTATGCACATTCTCTTCAGTTATACAAAGAAATTATAAATTGTATTTTTATATACTAGCAGCCAACATATATATTCAAACTATATGTTAAAATTTCATTCATATGCACAAAGTATTTAAGAATCGATTTGCTAATACAGGTGCAAGTCAATCTCTTAGACAGAAAAACTATGCATGTGTTTTTCCTGCACAATCACAGGCAATTTCAAAGGCATTCACTGGCAGCGCTCACAGGCGGAAGCTGCCCTCCATGCCAGACCTGAGGGGATTGCTGTCTAGGACTCAGATCCCCCTGGCCAGACATGTTATGCATAGCTGCATTCCTGACAGGGTTTCTCTATCTACAGATCTCATTATTGGGGAAACATGAATTTTTCTCTATGCAGACTCAGTACTCAGTACTTTTCTACATCTAATATCTAATCCTTCGCCATTCCCTCCTCCTCCATGGTCTGGAAGCCATAAAAACGTAGGTATCTTTTTTTTTTTTTTTTCATTTTTGGTGGCAGGGTGTGGTGTCCTTTATCTTACCATATGAAGATCCTCATATATATATATATAATGATCCACTGGAGTGCTATTTTAGGAAAGAAAATGGAAAAGGAACCATGGATGTTTTCTCTGGTTTTAGACTCTTGCTTATATGAGTGCAAATGATGATTAAAAGCTTGACTATTATTTAGGCTTGTGATTATTAATTAATTTTCTACTATAGCACCAGGCAATTCAACTCACGTTCCTGCTTAGCTAGTTGTTGATAATATATTGAACATCTGTACATTGGAAACTATAAAACATTTCTAATGGAAGTTATAGATGATTAAAATTTTAATAACAAAAACTAAACTCAAGCATTGGGGCTGGTGCCGCGGCTCACTAGGCTAATCCTCCACCTGCGGGCCGGCACACCGGGTTCTAGTCCGGGTCAGGGCGCCGGATTCTGTCCCAGTTTCCCCTCTTCCAGGCCCAGGAGTGCAGTGGAGGATGGCCCAAGTGCTTGGGCCCTGCACCCGCATGGGAGACCAGGAGGAGGCACTTGGCTCCTGGCTTCGGATCGGCACAGCACCGGCTGTGGCAGTCATATGGGGAAGAGAAGGAAGACCTTTCTCTCTTTCTCTCACTATCTATAACTCTACCTGTCAAGTGAAAAAAAAAAAAAAAAGGGAAGAAATTTTTATACTCGATTTAACTAGAATATTCAAGAAAATGTTATTATATAAGAATAAACATGTTTGTTAATGAAATAGAGTATGCATAGACCCTCAGAGTTTTTTTTATTATTATTTTTCTGTTCCACATTTTTTTAACTTTTTCTGCTGAAGTGATTTTTTTTTATTTCAAAAGAAGTTTTAAATAGGCATTTCCCAGATACAAAACATGGAGTACTCTTAGGATTAATATATAGTTTAAAATTTGGGGCTGGTGCTGTGGCATAGCAGGATAAAACCACCACCTGCAGTGCTGGCATTCCATGTGGGTGCCAGTTAAAGTTCCGGCTGCTTCACTTCAGATGCATGCTATGGCCTGGGAAAACAGTAGAAGATGGCCCTAGTCCTTGGGCCCCTGCACCTGCGGGAGAGACCCAGAAAAAGCTCCTGGCTCCTGCCTTCAGATCAGCGCAGCTCGACTGTTGCAGACAATTAGGAGTGAACTAGCGTATGGAATACCTCTCTTTCTCCTCTCTCTGCCTCTCCTGCTCTCTCTGTGTAACTCTGACTTTCAAATAAAAAAGTAAATCTTAAAAAAAAAAGTAAAATTAATATCAGTGAAATAAGATGAGGCTTCAAAAATTCATGATGAATTCACACTATAAAAAAAAAAAACTATGCATGCTTTTCAAAGTTTGCATGAAAATAAGCTTATCTTTCAATTAAATTTTTCTACAAAATGTTTGAAGTATCCTTTACTAAATCTCAATTCTAGTTGGATTTTTTAAATTTTAATTTTATTATTTTTAAAAGATTTATTTATTTATTTTTGAAAGAATCACTGAGAGAGCTATCTTCTACCTGCTGGTTTACTCTCCAGATGGCCACAATAGCCAGAGCTGGGCCAGAAGGAAGCCAAGAGTCTCATCCAGGTTTCCTACATGGACGGCAGGGGCCCAAACACTTGGGCCATCTTCTGCTGCTTTACCAAGGCCCTAACAGGGAGCCAGATTGGAAATGGAGCACCTGGAACTCAAACCAGTCCCCATATTGGATGCTGGTATTGCAGTCAGAGGCTTTACTTACCCTGCTGCAACACTGGCCCCATGGATTTCACCTGTTGCTCTACAACTGTACTTCTTCACATCCCACAATACAACCCAGAAAACTGGATTATATTTAGCTGTTGTCTCCTTAGTCTCCTGCAATCTGTTACTGTTTCTGTCCTTCCTTTTTTTATTTTTTGAGACTTTTGAAAAATATATTAATCTTTCTCTGCTCTCCTGAAAATCATAGGAATACATTATCTTTTTCATATGCTTCTCTTATTTTGTACTACCCAAGAAAGTTAGGTATAATGAGATTTCTTCTTTTAATAAAAAACATCTTGAAGTCATTTGATATGGAGAAATATATTTTGCCAAATATATTATCTCAAGTCTTTGCAAGATACCCTTTCTCCTTTGCCAGGAAGTTGTCATTTTGGCATTTTGAGCCAGAGTACAGATCAGTAGATCCTTCTCACCCTCATCATCTGATTAACCAACTGTTCAATTTCACATGGCAATTTTCTTCCAAATCCTTAGATTTTTAACTTGAATGTGAATTAAAATCACATTCTATGTCTTCACATTTTATAATTTTCATAACATTTTTGTTCAAGTTATTTTCAAATTATCTTTATTATACAGATTTGAAAAATGTATTAGTTACATAGTTGGTACCTTGCTAATCTGTGTAAAGGCATTGTTGAAATATTTTCTCTTCCATGGTACTAGCAAATTATTCATTATTATATATTTTTGAGTAGTAAGATCTTTTTCTTTCTTGTAGCTAAGTACTAGAGTTTTTGTTGGGTATGAAAAAGGATGTAACATTTTAATTAAAATGGAGTAACTAAGAAGGGTGCACTTCTATACAGTAACAGTGACCATGAACGGGCAGTATCATGGGAAATTTAACTTACCTCTGCAAGGTGCAGATTTATTTCTAATATAGCATTTGGTTCTATTTATTTTACTAATAAATTGTTGATGCTATGAAAGTATGTTCACAAGGTTAAGAAAATGAGGTTAAACACACAAGGTTAAAACTGTACTCAGTTAAATATTCTACTGTTTGATGAAAATAATCTCTAATTTAAGCACTGAAAACCAACAATTAAACAACTTAAATGTTTTATTCATATTTTAGCGTAAAAGAAATAAGTTCAAATTCATTCATAGTCCTGACTGCATATTCAAAGAATTCTTACTAAAGCATCATCACATGATTTTTAATTATTCAATTTAAAACATATAAGATGCTGACACTAAAATGAATTAGATTTGGAAAAGTGTTCTTTATTCATGCTCATTACTTTTACTTAGTGCAAATTTCAATCTCAAATGACCAAAATATAGCTGCTACATGTTGCAAAGGGCTATTCTCATTATGTTTAACTATATGTGTTAGTAATTTTATTCACCTTCTAGCAATTAGTATGATTTACAGTAAACATGAAAAAAGAGTATCATTGAGATTTGTTTTTTAGGTCATTCTAGCCAGGGGATATTGGCAATATATTGGCCTTTTTCAATTGGTAAAATATGAATGTTCAAAACAAGAAAGCAAAATGATTTGGTTTTATACCTCAACTTTAAATCATTGTTCAAACCTTATTTTACATTCAAAGTTACTAAATGGTGACCTTATTTTATTTATTAATAGATCTTCAAAAAGACTATTTTGAATATACAATATTAAGTGTTTTAAAGATGGATATAACTGGGGCCAGTGCTGTAGCACAGCAGGTTAACACCCTGGCCTGAAGTGCTGGCATCCCATAAGAACTCCGGTTCTAGTTCCAGCTGCTCCATTTCAGATCCAGCTCTCTGCTATGGCCTGGGATAGCAGTAGAAGATGGCCCAAGTCCCACGTGGGAGACCTGGATGAAGCGCCTGGCTCATGGCTTCAGGTCGGTGCAGCTCTAGTCATTGTTGTCATCTGGGGAGTGAACCAGCAGATGGAAGACCTCTCTCTCTGTCTCTACCTCTCACTGTAACTGTCTTTCAAATAAATAAAGTAAACCTTTAAAAAAAGATGGATATAACTACCTTTAAACATTTAATATGCAAAATAATTACACTAAAAAACAAAAAAATAAAAGAAATAGGAGGAGCAGCTGGTTGGTGACTTGGGATGCCTACTTCCAATACTGGAGTACCTGGTTCCCACTCCAGCTCTGCTACCAGTTTTAGCTTGCTCCTAATGCAAACCCTGGGTGTCAGCAGGTCATAGTTCAAGCAATTGGGTTCTTGCCATCTATGTGAGAGACATGAAGGTTAATGGCTTTTGACCTGGACCTGGCCCACTCCTGGCTGTTGCAGCCATTTGGGGAGTGAAACAGCAGATGGAGGATATGTCTTGTTCACTCTCTCTAGCTGTCTATCATTTAAATAAATAAATAAAGATGAAAAACAAAAAAAAAAAAAAACAACTTCATTCAATATATTTGAGGTAGCTGAAAAAAACTATACCCAACATTGAGATTTTTATAAAAAAATTTAAAGTAAAACTTTATTTCATTTATTACTTAATATTATTACTTAATACTATTGGTTGAACTCTGTAATTAGCACACAATTATTCTTAGGTGTTTAAATTTAACTGAAAAGTGATCTCTGTTAAATATAAGAGTGGGAATAAGAGAGGGAGGAGATGTACAATTTGGGACACGCTCAAGCTAACTTGCCCCAAATGGGAGAGTTAGAAATGTGCCAGGGGATTCCAATTCAATCCCATCAAGGTGGCATGTACCAATGCCATCTCACTAGTCCCAGTGATCAATTTCTGTTCACAATTGATCACACTGATTGGTCTAAGAGTCAAAGGGATCACACAAACAAGACTAGTGTCTGCTAATACTAACTGATAGAATAAAAAAATCAAAAAGGGAGAGAACGATCCAACATGGGAAGCAGGATACACAGCTTACTCATAGAATGGCAGATGTCCTAAACAGCATTCTGGCCTCAGAATCAGACCTTAAGGCATTCACATCTGGCTGAAGAGCCCATGAGAGTATTTTAGGCATGAAAAGCCAAGACATTCTGGCAAAAAAAAAAAATCATAAATGAAAGATCTCTGCAAGATCCCAGTGGAAAGAACGGGCCATCAAAGAAGGAGGTACCTTTCTCTGAAGGGAGGATTGAACCTCCACTTTGACAATGACCCTGTTGGAATAAGATCGAAGTCGGCGAACTCAAAAGGCTTCCATAGCCTTGGCAACTCATGACTAGAGCCTAGGGAGATTACTGACGCCATAAATAGAATTGAAAGTGAATCTTGATGTGAATGGAATGGGAGAGGGAGCAGGAGATGTGAGGTTGCGTGCAGGAGGGAAGTTATAGGCGGCAAAAGCCATTGTAATCCATAAGCTGTACTTTGGAAATTTATATTTGCTAAATAAAAGTTAAAAAATAATAAATCTGGGAAACTCCCCCACAAAAAAACCTGGGAACCCCCCCCCCAATAAAAAGAAAAAAGAAAAACCTGGGCATGTTTTTAGAGATTTTGGGAATTCGTCAGCTTTTCTTTAAAAAATCCAATGTATTTATTTCTGATACAATTTTTTACAATTCACCTAAGGAAATTAAATATATATTGTGAATTGAAATAAAGATGACTTCATAAAAATATTTGTTTTAAAGGCAGAGTTACAAAGAGACAGAGAGACAGACACAAAGGGAGAGGTCTTCCATCTGCTGATTCATTCCTCAAATGGCCAGAACAGCTGGAGCTGGGCCAGTCTGAAGCCAGGAGCCAGGACCTTCTTCTGTATCTCCCTCATGGGTGCAGAGGTCAAAGTACTTGGACCACGTTCCACTGCTTTCTCCAGGAGCATTAGCAGGGAGCTGGATCAGAAGTGGAGCAGCTGAGATTCAATCAGTGTTCATAGGGAATGTGAGCGTTGCAGGCAGTGGTTTTACAAGGTAAGATGATTGATACACATTGATACATAAAAAAGTGGATAAAGAATGGAGTAAAACCACTGCCTGCAATGCTCACATTCCATCTATATCCTGGTTGCCACCTCAAATGGCCCCAACTGCTGAGGCTATACCAGCCCAAAGCCAGGAGATTGGAACTCCAACTGGTTATCCCACCTGGAGGCTCATGCACTTGGGCCACCTTCTGCTTTCCCAGGTGCATTATCAGGGAGCTGGATGAGAGGTGTAGCAGCTTGGACTTAAAAGCCCATATGGGGTGTTAGCGTTGCAGGCAACAGTTCAACCTGATATACCACAATGCTGGCCCACAGATGTTTTTTCATAGAATTTTGTTCTTGTGGCATGCTTTTTTAAGTTGAAATATTACTCAAGTATCACACAATCTTCTCTCTAAGAATACGCACTTGGTGTTAGTTTATTCACTGTGCAACCATCACCACACCATTACTATCTAATTTCAGGATGTGCTCATCATCCCCAAAGGAAAGCATATACCCTTTAGCAGTCACCCCTCTTCCCCACTCAGCTGTGTCCCTGGAACCCACTAAGGTATTGTCATATTTTCTTTATAAAAATGCTGATTTTAAATTTTATATGTAAAAGAAATTAAACAATATGTGGTCTTATGTCTGACTTAATTCACTTAGCATAGACTTTTTATTTTCAATCACAATGTAGAATATATCAGTGTTCTATTTGCTTTCAATGTTGACTATTATGATATTGTATAAAAATATTGCATTTTGCTTATCTCTTTATCAGTTGATAAACATTTGGGCTGTTCATATTTTTGATTGCTGTATATAAGGTTTCCCTAAACATTATACTCAAATTATTGTTTGAACATGCTTATAATTTTCTATGGTGTGTACTTATACATGGAATTTTTGGATTATATACTAACTCTTTTTAACTTATTGGGGAGCTTTCAAACATTTTCCAATGTGGTTACACTGTTTAACTTTCTCATCAACTGTTCCAATTTCTGTACATTCTCACAAACATGTGCTATTTTGAGTCTTTCAATTATAGGCATTTTGGTTTAGACCTCACTAGGGAAAACCGCATCCCATACTGGAGTGCTGGGTTGAGTATGGCTCCACTTTGGAATCCAGCTTCCTAGTACTGCATACTTGGGGAGGCAAAGTATTTGGGTCCTTGCTGCCCACATGGGAGGCTTGGATTGAACGTAGGATCCCGACTTTGGCCTAGCCCAGTCCTAGTTGTTGCAGGCATTTGGGTAGTGAACCACCTGATGGATAATATTTCTCTCTCTCTTTTTATCTCTCAGCCTTTCATAATAAACAAAAATTAATCAAATTTAGTCATAGGCATTTATTATAAATGAAGTATACCCATTGTTATACTTAATTCCTTTTCACAGTTGACTGATTCAACAAATCTTTTTTAAATGCTTATAGACCATTTGTATATCTTCTTTAAAGAAAAGTCTATTCAAATCCTTTGCCTTTATAGTTAGATTATTTGCCTTTTAAATATTAAGTTATATGGAGCTTTCCTATAATACTAAACCCATGATACATATAATAGACCCCCTTTTCAAAATAAGATACATTCCAAGATGTTCATTGGATGTCTGAAATCATGTGTAGGCCCAAATCCTACATTGTCAAAAAACCCCACACCCATTCTGTCCAATGCCATAGTCCTGGTACTATATATACTGTGGATATATTGGACAAAGGAATGATTTTTTTTCTGGGTAGAATGGAGACATCTGCTTAGAATGGTGCAAATTTTACATGTATAAATTGTTTCATTCAGGAATTCTCCATAAATGTTTAAACCATTGTTGATGATGGGTAACTCAAACTGTGGAAAGTGAAATCACTGATAATAGGGGACCACTCCATAATGTTTTCATAAAGTTTGGAGTTTTTAATACCTTATTCTTCAAGTACTCATACTTGTCTTTCTCTCCAAATTTTGTGGAATTTATATTTATGTTGCTGAACTTTCTGGTAATCTGGTAAGTGTCGCTTAGGTCTCTGGATCTCTGGTTTTTTTTTTTTTGTTTTTGTTTTTTTTTTTTCGTACTTTTTATTCTTTGTCTTCTCACTGAGTAATTTTAGTTGAACTACAGACAAGTTCACTGATTCTTTCTGCTGCCTGTTCAGATCTTCTATAGAGTCTCTCTAAATCTATAGTTTCGTTTTTTTAAAGATTTATTTTATTTATTTGAAAGAGTTAACAGAGAGAGGTAGATACAGAGAGAGAGATCCCCCATCTGATGATTCACTCCACAGATGGATGCAATGGCTGGAGCTGTGCTGATCCAAATCTAGGAGCCAGGAGATTCTTCCAGGCCTCCCATGTGGGTGCAGAGGCCCAAGGACTTGGGCCATCTTCCACTGCCTTCCCAGGCCATAGCAGAGAGCTAGATTGGAAGAGGAGCAGCTGGGACTAGAAACAGCGACCATATGGAATGCCGGTGCTTTAGGCCAGAGCTTTAACCCACTGTGCCACAGAGCCAGCTTCCTAAATCTATAGTTTCAAACTCCAAAATTTCTACTTTTTTTTTCTCTATTTATAGTTGTTCTTTATTTATTAAGTTAAAATACTCATTATTTACTTTAACTACTCAGATATGTTTTCTTTAGCTATTTTGCATATGTTTGTAGCTCTTTTAAAATATGTGTCCAGGAATTTCTTTGGAGTTTATCAGAGGCAGTTTCAAAGTATTGCCTTTCATGCTCCTATGCATGAGTCATACTTTTTTGATTGTTTGCATCTTTTTTTTAAGATTTACTTTATTTATTTGCAAGGCAGAGTGACAGAAAGAGATGGAGGGAGAGTTCTTCCTTCCAGTGGTTCACTTTCCAAATGGCTACAATGATCAGGGCTGAGCCGGGCTGAAGCTAGGATCCAGGAGCTTCTTCTGAGCCTCCCACATAAGTTCAGAGTCCCAAGAACCATCCTCTGCTACTTTCCCAGTCACATTAGTAGGGATTAGATCAGAAGTGTTGGAGCTGGGACTTGAACCAGCACCTGTATAGGATGCAGGATTCACAGGCAGTGGCTTAACCCTCTATGCCACCATGCTAGCCACCTTTGTAAGTTTTTTTTTTTTTTTTAATATTTTGTTGTTGAAAACTCTATGGTATAAGTATTATAAAGGTACAGCTCTGGAAACACTCTTCCTCTCTCTCTCAGACTTCTCTGTTTTTAGACACAGATGTCTCTGATATGTTAACACAGTGGTCAACTAATGTTTCCATGGAGATTTTCTTACATCTCTGGAAAAGCTATTCTCTCAAGCTTTGCTGAAGGGCTCTGTGTCAGTATTAGGATATGCTTTCAACACTTCATTACGCACTTGGCAACTCTACCTTAGCCCTTACATCTTTATTGAGCAGAACCTCAATGTTGAGAGCCTAAAACCTTCTCAGGGTCATGATGACCAGTGCTCAGCCCTATTATGCACAAAGTCTTCTGCATGTGGCCTTCTAGATTCCCAGGAATAGGTTAGAGAATTGCCCAACTTGGATGGTAATCTCATTCTCTACTTTTTCCTTTCAAGTGCTTGCTTTGCCTATCATTTTCTGTATGGGTCAGCTACTATCTGAGACATCCCTGTGGTTAAATAAATGGATTCACTGTTTATTGGTTATGCCTCCATGAAAATAGGTTCTTCTACAGGGTAAGATGTAAGTCATAGTGAGTTGTTCCAGGCAATCACTTAAAAATTCCAATAAGACAATGTTCTAAGAATAGGCCTCTGTCAAAATGCAGTTACATGGTGCTCACTCTAGTAGCTGCCAGGCTTCTAGTTTCTGCCTGATTATGGGTCTGTTAGTAGCAAGGATATATTGAATTTCACTGAGAAAAGAATGAAGTTAAAATTCTACACACTTCATTCTTCCTTCTGAAATTCATCTTTTCTCCTAAATAAATACTCCCTGGTAATCTGGTGACCAATAGATTTTTTTTTAAAAAAATTGATTTTGATAATTTTGTCCAATTTTGTCATTGATTACCAGAAGAGAGAATTGCCCTCCCTTGCTCTCCCATTTCACTGATATCTCTTCATAGAAATACTCCTAAATGTCAACATGATTTTTATATCAGGCCTGGGTAAAAATACATACTGTACCTACATGGTAAGAAAATTCAACTTACAGTAGAATATTTTATAATGCATAGAACTATAATTTTCATCTAGATCATTGATTTTCTTTTTTTTTATTATTTCTTTTTTTTTTTCCTTTGGACAGGCAGAGTCAGACAGTAGAGAGAGAGAGACAGAGAGAAAGGTCTTCCTTTTTCCATTGGTTCACCCCCCAATTGGCCGCTAAGGCCAGCATGTTGCAGCAGGTGCACTGTGCCAATCTGAAGCCAGGAGCCGGGTGCTTCCTCCTGGTCTCCCATGTGGGTGTATTCTATGAACAATGGTGCCACAGCCCTGTCTACTAATTTTGTGATTATGATTTTTGAATTTCATGGAAAACTCTGAAGTTTAGTAATGACAATTATGGCAGAAGTCCTCATAGCACAGGTTTCCAGCTGAGTTCTACAATAACATTTACTGTTGGTCATCATTTAATTTTTTCAGTGAACATAAACATTAAAGAAATTATGCATACTTTATTACTTGGTACTCATAGAATTTTAAAATGTTTTAGTTTCTGGCCGGCGCCATGATTCAATAGGCTAATCCTCTGCCTGCGGCACTGGCACACAGGGTTCTAGTCCCGGTCAAGGCGCTGGATTCTGTCCAGGTTGCCCCTCTTCCAGTCCAGCTCTCTGCTGTGGCCCAGGAGTGCAGTGGAGGATGGCCCAAGTGCTTGGGCTCTGCACCTGCATGGGAGACCAGGAAAGGCACCTGGATCCTGGCTTCGCATCAGCGTGGTGCGCAGGCCACAGCGGCCACTGCGGGGTGAACCAATGGAAAAAGGAAGACCTTTCTCTCTGTCTCTCTCTCTCACTGTCTACTCTGCCTGTCAAAAAAAAAAAAAAAAAAAAAGAAAGAAAGAAAAGAAAATGTTTTAGTTTGAGTGAAATGGTATTTTCATATTTTCCAGAAAATGAAATAAATAACTATTTTTAACATGAAAAATATTTTTCTCAATCTTCAAATATATGTTTCAAGAATATATTCATTTATAATATGTAAAATGTATATTCTTACCCAAATGCATTCAATAAACATAAAGTTCTGTGATTATTCCAAATTAACAGGAATCATGTAAAAAGTTATAATTAGTTTCTAAGGATATTTAAATGCTGAAAGAAACAATAAGGGTATTTCTAAAGTACACATTTCTAATAATATTGAAAATTCATCCAATTTCATAATTCTTGGTGTATTTGTCAATGTTACATGTTACACATTAGAACAGTTTGATTTTATATAGTTTGAAGCTAATAGGAAGTTTGTATATTAATTCTTTTTATTTCTTTTACTAAACTGTGGAATGAAAAGATAATGAGGAACTGTTGAGCAAAACAGAACCAGAATTTGAAAGTATAGGAAATTCTAAGCCTATCTATGGCACATAAAAATGAGACAGTGTTCTCTGGAGAAAACAATTACACTGTGACTGGAAAAAATCTTTTAATAAAGAGGCCCTAGGTTCTACTTGTATTTTCTCAACCACCACAGTAAAATCCAAGACTCAGATGACCAGTTATTGAAAACTGGAAATAACCAACAAGCCAGTTATAGAAATACCATATTGAAGTAGTATTTCTCCCTTATTTGCTTCTGAATACGAATATGTGCATGTCTGTGGGACAAAAATCTTTGTTTTCTCCCTTTTCTTCTTAGATCACATGAGAAGATTGTCTTTATGTTGTAATACTTAAGAATTTTTAACTTTATTTGAGTATAGCATATAAAAATAGTAAATATTTCTAAGAATTTTGCATTCCTTCCTGGAGAAAGAGATAATGGGGTTTAGTTGTATAATATTAGGAAGGAATACAAATTGTTATTATCTTTATTTGAAGGTTAAGTTGTGTACAGGTGCAACGTTAACATGTGGTGGGTTTTTGATGGTTAATTTTATTCATGAAAATTTCTGGGCCATAATACTCAGCTGATAGGTTCTGTGAGGATATTTTTGAATGAGATTTACATTTATATAAGAGAAATTTTGTTTTCTGACAGGCAGAGAGACACACCAGGGATTAGCAGATAAATAATGTTCTCATCTACTGGTTAACTTCCCATGTGTCTATGCAGGCCCCTGCCTATGGCTGAAGTCAGGACCTGGAAACTCATTCAGAATTCCAGTGTGGGTAGCAGGGACCCAATTACTTGAGCTATCACTACTACTCACCATGCTCTGCCTTAGCAAGCAGCCAGAATCAGGAGTCAGAGGAAGGTATCAAACCAAGGCATCCTGATATGTGTGTTTTAATGGGCATCTTTAATGCTAGGCCAAATACCTACCCTCACTTCAGTGGACTTTGAGAGAAACAGACTGTCCTTCATAAAGTGAATGGGCTTATCCTTTCTGGTTGGACTAAGAGGCTGGTCTCTCCTGAGAAACAAGGAATTTTCTAGTAGAATGCCTCAAAATATATCTGCAACATCTATTCTCCCTAGTTTCATAGCGTATTGTCTTTTAACATAAATTGTAACTTTCCTGAGTCTTCAGCCTGAGGAAAACCCCATGAGATTTTTTGGACTTCCCAAGCCACCACAATTCCATGAACCAATTCCTTAAAATAACTCATATATAAATATATATATGAAAATATAATATATATACATATACTCTGAACTACATATTTATTGAAGCAGAATTCAATGATTTAATAAAGAGGTGTATCAAATACTTGAAAGTTGATATATAGAAAAATTTATAACTAAAGTTAGAAAATTATTTTACATAAATCACTATTTCATAAGTATTTGCAGATATTTTGTATTTACAGATGATTTTATTTTACATAGATTTATAGATTGGTAGCAACAAGTTTTTGACATTATTTTGTTGAGCAAATTTTGCAGATTTTTACTATGTGAATGGTGCACATAAGCAAACACTAATATGCAAAATTATCTCAGATGCAGTGAAAGGTAGTGGATATAGATCAATCAATATAGTCAAACAGTTTTCAAAATAAAATTGCTGCATCTTCAAAATATATTTAATTTTTTTGTATTTAAAAATAAGCTTGCCTCTGCCTGCCCGGGTTCTAGTCCCGGTCGGGGCTCCAGATTCTATCCCGGTTGCCCCTCTTCCAGTCCAGCTCTCTGCTGTGGCCCGGGAAGGCAGTGGAGAATGGCCCAGGTCCTTGGGCCCTGCACCCGCATGGGAGACCAGGAGGAAGCACCTGGCTCCTGGCTTCAGATTGGCGCAGCACACTGGCCACAGCACATGGACTGTAGCGGCCACTTAGGGGATGAACCAACGGGAAAAGGAAGACCTTTCTTTCTCTCTCTCTCTCTCTCTCTCTCTCTCTCTCTCACTAACTCTGCCTGTCAAAAAATAAAAATAAAAAAACAAAAAATAAGCTTGATTAAATGGAATAGTATCTTACAGCTTCAGATTTCTTTTAGTTTTATGCTCACTTGATACAATAATAGTAATAGTGTGTGTTTGCATCATTTGATTTTGTTTTCAAAGTTTGCTAACATCAGTGATAACTGTATTTAAAAGAAAACCATGGCTCTTTTATTCCAAATGAAATTTTAGCAAGGGACTAATTTGAGTTTAGACTAGCAACAGTGGCAGTCTGCCAAAGCTATGAGAATTTTTAAAAACATTTTTTTGCTGTGTTTTCCATTTATATAGAGCACAAATACACTGGGGATAAATTAGCTCATGTGCATACACAATTTTTCTACATGGCATTTCAAAATAATACTCCAAAGACCAAAGAAAAAGCAATATAATATATCTGAATCTCCCTTTTTCTGTTTAAAAACTGAATAGCAATGTCAAATCACTCTATGTGTGTGTGTGTGTGTGTGGTATTTACTGATGTCATATTTCTCAAAATTATATTTTTTAATTCTTTTGAGTTATTTATTTACCTCATAGATTTCCAGAACTTTACACTGAAATAAATAACAGAGAGAACTTGAATGAGGTCATGCAAAGCTTCACATGATTTTCATTGCAAAGTATCTATTCCTCTCTAAAACAGTGAAAGACAACCTTTCCTCTCCAGAGGATAATGGCCATGAAAACATGCCAAAAGCACTTAAAACACTCACTTCCACAGTTTCTATCTTCCTTCTTTACACACACACACACATATATATATATATACATAAACACACACATGCACCTCACACACAAAATAAATGATAGCAAGAATTTTAATTTCAGGGAATTGACACTTTAATTTCATAATTACTACCAATGTAAACAGTAATTTAAATATTTGAACAAGTTAAAAATATCAAGAGGCTCTTGAAGGAAAAAAGCCTATGGTGAGGAACTCACTAAAATGAGAGAAAGAAAGCGTACAGTAAGCTTGGAAACTATCATATATTCATAAAGCAGGGGAACAGGGAATCATTCCATGTGTTATTACCTTCGATGCTAACATGAATATTCACAATCAAATTAAACATTAATTATCTATTATTATTGTACCACAATAGCATTTAAGGCTGACCTATTTAAGGCTGACTTATTTTATTATGGACGATTGAAGATATATGTCTTCTCAGTGCTACTTCTATGCTATAGTTTGTTTAAAAAAATCAGGGCAAGGCCAGCGCCACTGCTCACTAGGCTAATCCTCCGCCTTGCGGCACCGGCACACCAGGTTCTAGTCCCGGTTGGGATGCCAGATTCTGTCCCGGTTGCCCCTCTTCCAGGCCAGCTCTCTGCTGTGGCCCGGGAAAGCAGTGGAGGATGGCCCAAGTACTTGGGCCCTGCACCCCAAGGGAGACCAGGAGAAGCACCTGGCTCCTGCCTTCGGATCAGCGCGTTGTGCCAGCCGCAGCGCGCCAGCTGTGGCGGCCATTGGAGGGTGAACCAACGGCAAAGGAAGACCTTTCTCTCTGTCTCTCTCTCTCACTATCCACTCTGCCTGTCAAAAAAAAAAAAAAAAAAAAATCAGGGCAAATCTGCCAACGCCTAACTTCATAATATTTAGAGTTATATTAAGCAACTAAGGCTAGCTGATATTAATGCTTTTGGGGGCTCTGATGTCTCAGATTAATTTGTATCCTTTAATAAATCTTTTCCATCAATTCCATTGACTTCAGCATAGAACATAACTTTCTGTCCAGTGTGTTTTCCTGTAATTCACCACACATTTCAAGATACAAATGTTCTTACTGTTTAGATGCTGATGGTATGAGAGAAAAATAATCTTATAATGGGGCAGGTGCTGTGACACAGGGAGTTAGGCCACGGCCTTCAGTGCTGACATCCATTATTGGATCTCTGGGTCCAGTCCTGGCTGCTCCACTTCTGATCCAGTTTCCTGCTAATGTGCCGGGAAAGACAGCAGGTAATGGTCCAAGTAGTTGAGTTCTGGAAACCACATGAAATTACTATATGGCTAAGGTTTTTTTTTTTTTTTTATTTTCTTTACTATAAAACACTCTATTAAATAAGAAAAAAGGGTTATCAAGAACTAAGTGTCTATTATGCCAAGCATAGTGCCAGACTTTCATTGAATACCCAGTATGTTTAGATGAAAAAAAAATAAAATCTTGCAATCTGCACAACATCGACTATACTGGAAAACATTACACTAAGCAAAATAAGTCATTTACACAAAGGAAAAATATTGTATGATCTCATTTGTATGTAGAAAAAATGAAATAAAGACTGAAACAGTGGATACCAATGGTCAGAGTGTGGGAGGAAACATTTATATACAGGTCTCAGGAAATGATATACAGGTCTGCTGATTTAGTATAAAGCAGAGGGACTATAAGTCACAAAATAGAAGGCTCTGAATCAAGCAATGAAATAAGCAAAGGTAAACACAGTATTGCACAAGGATCAGTGATGCAGGTATTTTTTGAGGCTGTATACTATGATTTAAAATCCATTTGTGGGGCCAGCACTGTGGCGCAGTAGGTTAATACTCTGCCTGCAGTGCCGGCATCCCATATGGGATGAGATTTTTCAATGATGAGACTCAAAGAAAGCTGAAATTATAGAATATTTAATGTTTGCTTTATTCTGAACATAGTCAAACTAAAATTCATATATTAAACTTCATTGCCATTGTGATAGGAATAGGGCATTTAGGACGTGATTAAGCCGTGACAGCAGAGCCCTCACAAATGGTACCAATGTCCTTAGGAAAGAGGTGTGAGCGTGCTATTCTTCCATCTTTGCCTTTCCACCATATGAAGACACAAGAAGGAGGCACCATCCAAGGAGCAGAAATAAAGTTTTCGCCAGACATCAAATTTGTCAGTGCCTTCACCTTGGACTACTGAACCTATAGGAAATGAATTTCTATTGTTTATCAATATGGCAATTTTTTAATAGTAAGTGAAACAGCCTAAGACAATGTTTTCTTGGTTTATTACGGAAATGGATGCAACCATATTTATATTCATCTTTCCATTATTTTAAAAACATTATAAGGAATCTATACATGTTTATTGAAGGCCAATATTACATAGACACACACCCACCCACACACACACTCAAATACACACAACCCCATACGCAGGCCAACGGGTTGTCCTACCTTTAAATCATCGAAACAGTTGTGTTTGAAGTCCTAGGGACTAGATATTTTATTTGTCCTAAAAGTAGCCAGGTTACAAATAACCAGAGAGCATTGATGTCATTTCTCAGAACTACAGCTGCAAAACTATTTAATTTATTCACTTTCGGAAATGCATTTCTAAAATATCAGTACCTGAGCATTTATTTCGTGAACAGACTACAGAAAATATCTTTGTCATAATACCTCTCTATGATAGTGACTCCAGTTCCCATGATAGCCTAAGAATTAATAAGCTATTAAAGAAAATGTCTCCATTTACTCCAGAGAGGCTAATAATATATTTTTTAAAGTCTAAACTCCCATTGCACATTCTTCAGTTCTCTGAGTATAAAGGTTTTTTTTTTTTTTTTTTTTTTTTTCTGTGTGTGTGTGTGTGTCTGTGTACCAACAGGCATGAGAATTTCTTTTTCCTGAACAGCATTTTGGAAAGGTATTGAGGAAATACAAACTGCAAAGCATCAAGAGGTTCTTTGTCATTCAGGATGTAGCTCATTTTGCCTGGATGTGTTATTGCAATAGCTGTATCAAGCATATACACTGCACAAGTAATACAGCTTCTGAAGAAAGCAGCCATTATTTTAGAAACTGGGACGGAAAGAATTAACTCTTATCTTCAAATACAGCATATTTATGATATCAAATAAAGGAGAAAATCTTGGGAACTATGTTTAAGTATAGCTTGTCCATAGGGCTGATTACTTTGCTTAACAAATGAATAACTAGATATGGGGAGTTAGCATAAAATTACAAAAGTGGTATTAATACTCATTGTTGGTATTAAAGGTAGCATGGGAACTTGGAAAAAATCTACCATAAATTTTCTTCAAACGTGTATTTATTTATTTTTTTAAAAGTTTCTTGTTATATTTTATCTGTTTTGTCTTTTCTCATCCTGTTTTGAGGGAAATGCATATAGCAAATTGAACACATTCAAATTTGTTTTCCCCTACATAACATCATGTTTCTCTCATTCACTCGTATCTTTAAAAGCTCAACTTATAATTATTATGACCTCTACTTAATAAAATATTTTCTAATTTTTAGATTCTATAACAATTCATCCAGTAATTTATTTACTTCTCAAATGTTCATGATTTCATTATTCACTGTCCTAATTTTTCTTACCTCCATTGCAGGTGTTGAAATTAATACTCCTTCGGGGCGCTGGATTCTGTCCCGGTTGCCCCTCTTCCAGGCCAGCTCTCTGCTGTGGCCAGGGAATGCAGTGGAGGATGGCCCAAGTGCTTCGGCCCTGCACCCCATGGGAGACCAGGAGAAGTACCTGGCTCCTGCCATCAGATCAGCGCGGTGCGCGGCTACAGCACGCAAGCCATGGCGGCCATTGGAGGGTGAACCAACGCCAAAGGAAGACCTTTCTCTCTGTCTCTCTCTCTCTCACTGTCCACTCTGCCTGTCAAAAGAAAAAAAAGAAATTAATACTCTTACTATATTCTAAATAATAATTAATGCATATTTCATGTAACTAATCATTTTCATATTATATACAAGTATGGCAAATGAAATTGTTACAAATAAAATAACTCTTAAATAACCACATTAGCAACCCCATAAACAACTAAAGTAACAATAAACTTATTTTTTGTCTTATATTTTATATGAGACATCATTTGATGCATGTGCCTGATTCTGGGAATATCCTTTCATTATTATTTAAGCATATAATGTGATGGCTTGAATATGCCCTAGTTGCTTTAAATGTCAAGAATATAATACATACTAAGGTAAAAAATTAGTTTATATAATAATTTAATATTTCCTATTGGAATAAATTAGCAGAAATTGTATAATTGTCAGAAATTCTAATATGTCATAACAATTTTACAAAGTTCTACTAGTGCTTCCTTCTCAACATCTTCTATCAGTTTATTCTTTTCCTTCTCACTACCACTAATTTGTAGTCCCTTCATGGTATGTGTAGGGCATCCACAGTATATAGAGGTAACAAAGTGATAACAATACCCTTACAGTTTAATTTTTGTCTTCCAATTTTTTCAATACTCCAACAAGACAATCACAATAAATCTACTTTCATCAAGTTCTATTATAGTGGCTATTTATAAATGTCAAAGTCAAAGAAATCAGGGTGATATTATGGGGTTTTCACTTAAGGCAGACTTTGTGGCATAGCAGATTAGGTACACTTAGGACACCCAAATTCCATATATCAGCGTGCCTGGGATTGAAGTCCAAACTCCAGTTCCAATCCAGTTTCCTAGTAATGCATCCTATGGGAGGGAGCAGCTGCTGGCTTAAATATTTATTTTTGTTTCCTGTTTTCCCTACTAGTTTTTCCTGAGACTCAGTTTTAAATTTGGTTTCCAGGCTTCCATATAGTTCTGTTAGTCTCTTGTAGAGTAACAGTGTTTCAATCATTTTGTGTGACCTGAAATGTAATAATCCTCCAAAGAGCTGAAATCTAAGGAAGACTTTGCAGATGAAGAAATGCTTCCAGGAGAAGGAATGCACGAAGCAAAAAGTAATTGACTTTCAAAAATTGTTTTCATGGTAAGGATAATTTCTACTAGAGTAAATGTGAGTATCAAAATGATGGTCAGTGGTTGAGACTGTTACATGACAAATAGTTGTCTCCATTCTAGGTACTCATCTACACAGAAGACAATTTTTTAAACAAAATAAAAATGTAAGAGAATTCTGAGTCAATTTGTCTTCTTGTTAAGTAAGAAGACTCTCCTAAATATATATAAAATCACTCTTCTCAAATTTGTTTTTAGGTATAGATATAATCTTTATTTTAGGACTTCTTCTAAAGTACTTCATAATTAAGAAAATAAGCATAAAACTATAACTATAGCATTTGTCCACTATTTTAAAAGTGTTTTATTGCTTTAACAATTTCTTTCACAATCTGAAGTCTCAGAAGTTTAAATTATTAAAATGTGATCATTTTTACAACATTGCAGCCAACCTCAATTAAAAAAGAAGCTACATTATACAATATCTCTTTAATCATCACTGTTGTTACATGTCTAGAGTGAATACTATGGTGAAGAACTGTACTTTTTTCCTTTGAAAATAGCAATATCAATCAACAGTTTGCAGTTGAAACTGTAACTGTTAATTAGTGAGTATCAGTCAAATGCAGCATATCCATAGTTGATTTGTACTAATATTGGTATGTGTGTTCATGAATATTTAAACAGCCTATTTTTAAAAATGTGAATACTTATGCTGGAACTGAATATGAAGCTACTCCAGTAAAATTTATAGTATTGAGATGAACATTTGAGTTAGCAGTTATGACGACTTCCAAGATGCCTACATTCCATATCAGGGTGCTTGGATTTGAGTTCTGATTCTGGCTCCAGATTGCAGCTTCCTGCTAATGCAGATCCGGGAAGCAGAAGTTATTTCTAAAGTAACTGGGTTTCTGCCACCCAGTCAGCTCCTGGCTTTGACCCAGGCCTAGATCTGGCCAAAACAAGCATTTGAAAAGTTACTCAATATATGGAAACCCTCTCTCTTCTATTCTCTCTCTTTCTTGCTTTCTGCCTCTCAAAAGTGACTTGATAATATTTTGCCTGATTACTGGTTACCATATTCTTGATAGAACACAAAAGTATATATCTGCAGAATAAGATGGACTCCTCTGAGGAAATTTCTTAAATGTATTATGCTTTATTATTCACATAAATTTGTAATATTCTTTAAAATATTGTTTTTTTCATTAAAATTTATCTGCTGAAGTACAGACAAGTTTCTGCAGGTATTTTTCATTGGAAATAGTTCCATATCAACATTCATGTGTAATATAAATAAAAAACAACTTTAATTTAAAAATTATTTGAAAGAGAGAGAGAGAACTGCCATCTGCTAGTTCACACCTCAAATGTCTACAATGGCATTGGCTACAGTGATGAGGTCCAAACTTAGGACTTCAATACTGGTCTACCTTGTGGATAGCACAGACCCAATTAGTTGAGCCATCATTGCTACCTCCGAGTGTCTGCATTGACTGGAAGCTAGTGAAGAGCCAGGGAAGGCATTTAACCCCAGTAATCTGAGTTGGGAACACAAGCATCTTAACCACTAGGCTAATCGGTTAAATGCCTGCTCTTAAACTTAATGATGGGTCAATAGGCAGATACCCTTGTACAAACTTTTGCAACTACTCCATGAATGTAAGACCAAAGGGATTGTTGTATTTATCTTTATTCTCCTATCCTGAAAGAACTACCTACAGGGAAAAAAAACCCACATAAATTATAGTACTGTTGAGTACTGTTGAGTATTTATTAAATAAATTACTTAAACTCAAGTAAAAATATAGAGGGAAATGAAGGAGTTAGGGAGGGTAGTGATGGGAGAGAGAGAAAGATAAGAGAAAGAGAGGAAAGTTTGTTAACATGAAACAAAAGTTTGATTTTTAAGATGATTTTCGAACATTGAAATCTTCTAGTAAATTATTTCATTGTCAGTTTTTAAGGTAAATTAATCCTTACTGGGAAAGCTACAAAATGGTTCTGATCTCTACCAGCTTTTGATTAAATATTCAATGATAAAGGAAACCAATCAGATAATATTGCTCCTTGAGGATACCATTCACAGCCCAGTAACAAAACAAGTAAATGTAGGACAACAGAAACAGGACAATTTAATAAACAGAAATAACTAGCATAAAATATACTAAGAATGTCAGTTATTCTGGATGATGGAATAGTACCCAAATTTGGTGAGACTTTTTTTTCAATTCTGAGTTAAGATTTTATTTTACTGCTTCATGAGGTTTTTTTTTTTTTTTTCAAGATTCTGAAGCTTGCTCTTTCAGTACTAATTATGTATGAAGATTTTTTTCTTGATTTGATTGTTCTTTTATGTTTATAAAAAAGTAAAGAGATTTATGTGTATACTGTCCCTTACTTCTTACATAGTTGTTAGAAGATGAATAACAATAGCAATTGATCAAGAAACTCCATAAGGTATCAAGTATGTTATTATGAGATTAGATATATTTATAAAATAGAAGGTAGAGTTTTTAAGTATAAATATAAAGCTGTTATCTTTGAGATTACAATTTATATTTCCTGTCCTTCTTTTTTGAATGGGGGAGTGAGATATATGAAAGATGTGGCTAAGACTGTGTGTTATACTTTACTGAAGTTTTATTTGATCGTATATACAAATACGCATTTCTATGATGATTCTTAAAGCTAGAATAATAAAGAAAAGAAGTTTTCAGGATCACTTCATAAGTATTTTTCAAAAGAAAATAATGGATGAAAGGATGGGAAGAAAGTGTTAAGTTTGTTTAGAGTTTACCTAACCATATGAATTATGTAAACAAGTGTTAAAATAACTAATTTGTTATGATTTGTGGTCTCAAGATTATCCTGCCAAAACACAAATTCTCATGGAATACCAAGAAGGAAAGAAATAGAATAAAAGAATATTAAAATTTAGGCCTAAAGCCTGTTGTTTGTTAAGGATATATTGAGTGTCTGCAATCTGAACAAGTATTTAAAGTCATGGATGTTTCAATTTTAATGTTTAAAATTATTAGAATATTCTAGTCTGATGATAAATTAATTTTTGGGTTGTGATGGAACTATTTCATTATTTTGATTTAGTACTGGTACATGAATATCTGCATTTTCCAAAACCATAAAATTGTATACTTACAGGAGTGAGTTATACTGTGTGTAAACAATGTCTCACTAAAAACATCTAAATTAGATAATTTTTAAGATTCTCTCATAAATTAGTACATATGTAATAGGCCCAATATTGCAATATGAATCAACTGGTTAAAGATGTGATTTTATAAATTAAATATGGCATTAAAACTAATTATTGAGAGGTAAGTAAAAATTACTTTTGGACCTTTCATCTTTAAACCAGTGTATAAGACATTTTCAAAACTCTATCAAATTATTGACTTCCTATATATTTTGCAGTTATTTGTTATAGTTATATAGTAAGTAAAATTTATATGATTTTTCTTAGATTTTACATCTATTTCTTTTCAATAGACTAAAATATTAAATATGAGAGATATCATTTGGATACCAGCCATATTAAAAAAATTTGTCTCAAAATGTTCTGACAGTATTACACATTAAGTGTTTGAATTCTGTAATATGCAGTGTTATTTCATTTAGACCTTCAACTTACAGGAAAGTGCAGTACAGATAAAATTTAAAAATTTTTATGAGCCATTTAAGAAATTACCCATGAGATGTCTCAATATTTTAACATATGTTTTCCACAAACAAGAAGTTATACAGCATGGTTCAAGTCTTCAGTTTTAAACTTCAATTTGTCACTACTATCCAAAGCTTGCATGCCACTCAAGTTTCACAGCTTCTTTTTTTTTTAAAGATTTGTTTATTTGAAAGACAGAGTTACACAAAGAGAAAAGAAGAAGAAGAAAGAGAGAGAGAGATAAGAGAGAGAGAGAGAGAGAGGGCGTCCATCCGCTGGTTCACTCCCCAGATGGCCGCAATGACCAAAACTTCACCATTCTGAATCCAGGAGCTAGGAGCTTCCTCTGGGTCTCCCACGTTGAGATAGGGGCCCAAGGACTTGGGCCATTTTCTACTGCTTTAATAGGCCATAGCAGAGAGCTGGGTTGGAAGTGGAGCAGCCGGGTCTTGAACTGGTGCCCATATGGGATGCTGCACTGCAGGTGGTGGCTTACCTGTTATGCCATAGCGCCAGCCCCTTGAAAGTTTGTAAAAAAAAAAAAAAAAAAAAAAAAAAGTGACATGGTTAAGTGTCATGCGTTAAATTTGTTATGTCCTTTAATGTCCTATTATGTTGTTCTATTCTTGATTGTAAATATCTTGACATTTTTAGCAAGGTGGTCTTCTCCATGGTTATTCTCAACAGACAACATCCTCAGAAGAGAACTTCTTCAGTTCACTTGGGTTCTGATAACCAGTTTGAGCTTGACAAGTCATCACCTTCTGGAAAGACAGCACTCTCCACCAGCCCCCATCAGCCAGTGTTGATGTAGAGTACGTGTACCATACCTCATGATTCTCCTGTGCTTACTGCAGTTAATAGTCTTTCCCTGGTCCCAGTCACGTGATAAACCGGTCTGCTTTCTGTCACTATAGTTTTGCCTGAATGTTATATATAGGTAAAATCGGGAAGAATATAAACTTTCTGTCTGCTGTGGAGTGTAAAGATTTCAGATGAATTCATGCTGTTGTATATACACAAAGTATTCCATTGTTATCCCATCGCTTTTACTTAACTTACCAGTTGATAAACACTCAAGATTTCAAAGATTGTGTTGAATGTTCCTATGAACATTTGCACATAAACTGTGTGAATATGGACTGTATGATAAATATATTCACATATTAAACTTTGTAAGAAATAAACTGTTACTCAAAGCTTAAATATACTTTTAGATTCTCAATAGAAATGAATGAATATTCTAGATATTCCAAATAATTAGCAATATTTGATAATTTTTTAAAATTCTGGCATGTATATTTTGGGTGTAACTATTTAATTGAGATTTAAATTCGCATTATAGAGGGTAATGAAGTAGAATTAATGTATAAGATAATCTAAGCTTTGTAAAATTATTTTTCTCTTTTCTGAGTAGTGTTCTCTAGCCTCAACCCAGGTGTATTTTTTATCTTAAATCATTGTGCCTAGTAAATAATGATTAATGTTAGTAATTAATACTATCACAGCTAGAATAAGCTAAATTTCCCATATTATTAAGTAGAACTTATAAAATGTTACTGAATTATTAGGTTAATATAGTTCATGAGAATTAAACAATGCACCCTCCTAATGTACAGAAAGGTGGTAATTAAATACCAGATAATAATTTATTTAATTGATTAAATTGTTTTAATAGATGAAAGACATTCATTTTGTGCCAAAAGTTGCTGAATTATGTTTTATGAAAATGTAAGTTCCATAGATCCAGAACATAAGAAAGGGGTTACATTAAGGAAGGCTGGAATATAAATATATAGGAGTTAGGAGTTAAGATAAGGACATTTCTGGTTCTTCAATAAAAACTCAAAAATATTCACCAGAATACAGATAGTATACAGTGAATTTGCCTCTTTTCAGTTTAAGTTGTGGATATCAGCTGTCAGTGGGCCACCTAGTATCAGTTCTCCCTTTCTTGTTACCATTTATAACTGCATTGGTTTCAGTAGACTGACCAGCTTAAAAATTATTCTCCTTTCTTCCTTGTGGTAACTGTCACATGACTGACTTCTGCATATCAGATATAAGTAAAAATTGTTAAATTAATATTTCACATGTTTCTTTTTTCTTTTTTGGGGGGCAGCAGTATTATTTATATATTTATTTGCATTTCATAAGTACAACTTTAGGAACATAGTGATCATACGTTTCTGAACAGGAGTACTTAGAAGTAGGTATTGGTTGACTTAGCCTGCCTTTTATTCATCGCCTTTTTCTTTCGTATTTTCTGGAATATTACTATTATGACTGGACTTCTAGTAGCTATTTTGGTTCTGTGCACAAATAATCATAAAATAAAATTACAGGGGGCCGGCTCTGTGGCGCGGTAGGTTAATCCTCCGCCTGCGGCGCCGGCATCCCATAAGGGCCCCAGTTCTAGTCCCAGCCACTCTTCTTCCAATCCAGCTCTATTCTATGGCCTGGGAAAGCAGTAGAAGATGGTCCAAGTGCATGGGCCCCTGCACCCACTTGAGAGACCCAGGAGAAGGTTCTGGTTCCTGGCTTCGGATAGGCCCAGCTCCGGCCATCGTGGCCATCTGGGGAATGAACTAATGGAAGGAAGACCTTTCTCTCTGTCTCTCCCTCTCACTGTCTGTAACTCTACCTGTCAAATAAATAAATAAAAAAATCTTAAAACAATAAAATAAAATTACTAAGTATGAACCAAGGTTTGCAATGACACTAAAGAGGGTTTACCTATTGCTGGCCAATCCATCTTTATGTTTCTCCTTTTGTAATGAAATTAAAATTCCTAATATTAAAGTTATTTTTAATATATTTATTTGAAAGTCAAAGAGAGAGACAGACAAAAACAAATAGAGAGAAATCTCTTATCTGCTGGTTCAAACCCAAATGCCCGCAAAAGCCAGAGCTGGTGCAGAATGAAGTCAGAGTCAGGAGCTCAGTTTGCATCTCTCACTTAGAAGACCTGCTCACTCACTCAAGCCATCCCTATTGCTCCCAAGCTTGTGCAGTAGTAAGAACATGGAACCAAGAGTGGAGCCAGGACTTGCACCCAAACACCCTGATATAGAATGGGAGTATCCCAAGTGCTGTCTTAAGCTCTGCACTACATACTCATCATCTTCCTTCCAATTTCTAAAAGGCAAGCCTTTTCAGATTTGTGTCATCAGATACCAAATGCAGTGCCTGGCTTAAATAGTGAAAAGGTCTAATTTTATTTTTAATCATTGATTTTAAAATACATTTCCCTTTTGAAAATAAAATAATAATTCACATTATTTTGACAAAATATTAATTTACAATAGTGGATAAGCTTATCATGTATGTGGATATTTAAGTATTGGGTATCAAATATTAGGACAATATTTGTTTAGATATGCTGACAAAATGCTATTCAAAACATGTGAATTGTAATACTTACATAGTATTAATTTTGTCTTTTCATGTATCTTTATCATGGTAAACCAGTGTTATTGGATATAGAAGTACAACTTTTTTGATTTTCTAAGTAATTGTAAGAGTGGTAACATAATTGTACACATTTCAAAGACTCTTTTAATATGCACTTGTATTAAAAATGGTGATTTGATATGCTTGTAACTTATACCTTATTTAAGTTGCTTAAAACTCACATGTGATTCTTTTAAAGGGTTTAACATTTGCTTATACATTCATACAAGTGGAGTCTAGATGCAATAAATATGAAAATCTATTGAATGAATAAAAGAAATTAACACAATGCCACCAAATTTTCATTTTTATCATTAAAGGAAAAGTTATTAATCCTAGTGAGAATGTAGAAAATATTTCTGACAGATTAAGTGTTATTAATATATATATTAGGTTATCATTGTTAAGTTTTCATCATCTTTTTGTAACACAAAAAGCTTATGTAAGATTAATTATGTACCTGTTAGCAGCAAGTTTCTTTTCTTCATTATTCCTTCATGTTTTTAAGGACTACCTCAGGTGATATTTGTATTTACCATATGAACTACACAAGGAGCTGTCTTTGTGAACCCTGAAAAAATGTTTTTATTGTCCCAATATATATTTACAGGTAGATATTTAGCTTAAAATTTCTAGGGTGGTTCCGTGTGTTGAGGCTACTAAAAAGATGTTGAAATCCAAATGGGTATGGTAGTAGCATCATTATTTTGTTCTATTCTGTGAATTACAATACTGTGTTACAGCATATTTCTTCTGGAAATTAACCAGGGATGTTTAAATGACTTATCTGTGTGTACCATAAAATCCATTTTAACAAGCTATTGGCACTTAGGTGAGTCAGAGATTTCATGTGGGGTTGTGTAGATTCTGCTCCTAACTGAAAGATTCATGCTAGCAATTATGCATATTATGGCCAGAATTTGCTGCTTTTGAACTTGTCTGAGCATTTATTTGTGTGCCTTGCTTTTTTTTTTTTTTTTCCTGAGGTTCTGGAAGGAAGCAAACCTTCATAAACAAGAACACTGTGCATTTTTATTAGCTTCCTTAGGGAAATAGCCCAACACAATTTATTTTCATTTTGTATCTCTCAAGGTAAAGTGCATGCTGCAGGGTGAAGAAAGAAACAGAGAACAGATATGTCCCTGAATTGACAGACATGACATTTGTGCAAGTAGGTAGAATGATTCACCAAGAAAAAAAATAGGGACTCTGAGGAAGAAAGGTGAAATGTAAAAGCTGGAACTAATGTTATCAAGAAAATCTGTTATCTGAGCTCACAAAGTTAAACATAGTAGAGCAATGTCAGCATTTCCTCAGGAAAGTAGGACACTATAAATATCTACTCATGGAAGCGATATTTGACCTATAAAGAACCACCATTCCAACAGTGCCTGCTGCAGAAATTGGATAATGGTTGTCTGCAAAGTGGCCAACTTTCTCTGGAGTCTTGGCTGAGCCAGGAAGTAAGATTCATGTAAAATGATAACACAATATGTCACACATTCTCAAGTTTAGACCAACACATTCTATTCATTATATATTTTGATGTATTACCATATTTAACCCTACATTATTAGCATTATCTTCCCAGAAAATATGATTGTTTCCAATTCCAAATACTTCTAAAATTTTAGTTGATGGTAGCTCCATAAAATTTGTAATTCTGATAAATATGCACCACTATTTCCTTTTACATGTGTTCATGTTTCAGTGCTAAAATTTTCAAATTACTTAGAATATCATAAAATACAATCTGTAGTATATTTGGAATTTAATAGGTTTTATTTCACTTTTTTTGTGTGTGTATGTGTGTGGCTTTTTTTTGGCTGAGCAGAGAAATGCAAATAATACAAATACTGTAGTATTTCTCCATTCCAGGAAATTCCTCTGATTGATTTATATAGAAACACTGTTTTTGAAGTTTCACAGAATATGACATGTTCATCAAACATCATTCTAAAGACAACAGATTTATTCAAATGTTATTTATATTCATTTCTTAAAGTGATTACTTGCTAATTTTATATAGACACATAGTGACAGCTGTGTTCCTTTTGGCATAAAATAAATATATAAAGTGCTGTACATTTTAATGAATATCCATTCCCCTCAAGCATTTAATATTTTATGTAATACCAGTTTAATTTAAAGACAAAATTAAAAAATGGTATTTTAAATGTCATAATTCTCCTAATATCAAGATAAACAAATTAATATTGTATTTATTAACAATAAATATCCTGGAATAGCTATGGAAATAATAAATGATAATATACAAATTATTCTTTTTTTGAGGATATCCAGAGCTTTATTTTGTAATGCAGAGGCCACACGATGGCCCCAACCCCACTTCCTACCCTGCAATTCTTAAATGTTTATCACTCTAGGAGACCCAGCAACCCCCTACTTGACCTTTTGAAGATAATTGAACTGGAAAATTATACCCTTATTTCTCTAAACAGATCAATAGCATTACTTACAGAGTTCATTTTACATAGATGGCAAAAGTTATACTAAAATTTTCACTAAACTAAGTTTATATTTTCCTTGCTTCAGTTTCATTGTTAAACATCGTCACAATGTCTTCTGGTTCTCATTTTCTTGGTGCTCACAATGTCCTTATCTTTCTTTGCATCTTCTGCCTGTCTCTTGATACCTCTTGTTACTCTCTGATCAGATTTACTCTTCAAAGAGCCTGCACCAGTTTTGAGATTAGTCTTTCTGGATCTCAAACTCATTAACTCTGTATTTTCAGTTACTCCTTTTTGATTCTTCATGGAAACTTCTACACTTTTCCCTCTTACTGTCACTTCTGTTGTGTTATGTATGGAGGATGCATTTTCTCTTCCATTTATTACCAATAAATTTCCTGGAATAGCTATAGAAATACTAAATGCTAATATACAAATTATTCTTAATATCAAAACTCAAAAACACACTATTCACATTTGATAAGTGCATTTCCTTGGTTCTATAATAGAATTTTTAAAATAGGTTTATTTTATTCATGATATATTAAAACCTGAATTGCTTTGCTCGAAAATCCAATAAGAATTATTAACAAAATCATTATAATAGATACATTTTTGTTAAGTATTATAATAAATATCTGTTGTAAAAATAAATAATTTTTATTTTAAAATTATACAAAATTCCTACTGTGAGTTTTTATTACTTACTGTTAAACCTAAATTCCTATAAACTAAACATAAAGGTCCTAGGATGGATTTTTTTTTAACATTTATTTGTTTATTGAAAGGCAGAGTTACAGAGAGAGAGGTAAAGATAGAGAAAGAGAGGTCTTCCATCATTGGTTCACTCCCCAAATGGCTGGGCCAATCCAAAGACAGGAGACAGGAGCTCCTTTTAGGTCTCCCACTTGGGTGTAAGAGCCCAAGAACTTGGGCCGTTTTCCATTGCTTTCCGAGGCAATAGCAGAGAGCATGATTGGAAGTATAGCAGCCAGGTCTTGAACAGGCACCCATTAGTGCTGGCACTGTAAACAGTGGCTTTACCCTCTCTGCCACAACTCTGGCCCTTATGATAGAACTTGTATTATTTTTAGAAAAATAGAATCTAGTTATCTTGCAGAAAATTTATAACATTTTGAACTTTCTACTCATTGGTCAATCGGTCATTTTTCTTTTCTTCAAATCCTTATCAATATGTGATTCTGCTGCTTTTGCTGTGCAGATAAAAGAAACATGCTTTTAGGTCATTTTAGTGAATTCTAAAGATGAAATTGAAAATACAATGATTTGCTAACTTTATCATTGCCCTAAAGAGCTGCCTAATCAAGAACTGATATCCTGTTTCCATAAACAGTTCCCTTTGCTTTCCTCTTTGACTAAGATTTCCACGTAAACTAAGAGATATTAAGTAGAATATAAAAAGTTCATGTAAATAGAGTTAAAAGATGAATTTATTTTGGAGCCAAAATTTTTGAAATCCATGTGTACTTTTCTCCTAATATGCAGTTTCCATAAGCCTTTTGAAGAATTTCATATGCTTGGAATTCAACTTCTTTGCACATAATAAACATCACTTAATTCCATCTTCTGTGCACCTTTTGAAATATTGCTACACAGAAAATTCATTTTGTATGTATTTAAGAATTTTTCCAGTTTTTTCAAAAAATACTTATTTGGTTAAATACAGGAAGAATGATAGAGATGCATAATATATGAATATTTTCTCTTTTGTTGGTTGTTTCTTCATTCTGTTGTTTTCCTTGCTGTACAGGATCTCCTTTATCTGATAAAATCTCACTCGTCCTTTTTTTTTTTTTTTTTTTCCTTTTATTGTCTGTGCATTTTGCATTTCAGCCAAAGGAAGCATTGCCTATACCAATATCTAAAGGACCCTATATGGTCCTTTAGTGAATTCATCATTTTGTGTCTTACATTTAGATATTTGATGCATTTTGAGTTGAATTTTGTATAGGGTGCAATTTAAGGCTCTTGTTTCAAATTTACACATATGAAAATCTAGTTTTTCCAACACTTTTAGTTGAAAAGACTGTGTTTTCTTCAGGGAATGTTTTTAGCAACTCTATCAGAGATAATTTAGTTATAGATGTATGGATTGATTTCTGGTGTTTCTACTCAGTCCCATTGGTCTAGGTGCCTAATTTTATGAGTGCCATGTTACTTTGATTACAATAGCTCTGTAGTATATCTTACAATCTGTTTTCATGTCTTTGGCTTTGTTTTTATTGTTTAAAATTGCTCTGGCTATTTGGGATCTTTTTTGTACCCATAAAAATTTTAGAGATTTTTAAAAACTTTTGTGAAGAGTGTAATTTTTATGGTAATAGCATTGATGCTGGAAATACTGTCAGGTAGTATGAACATTTTGATAATAGCAAATCTTCCAATTGAGCATGGGGGCCTTTTCATTTTCTGTATCTTCTTCAATCCCTTTCATTAACATTTTATAATTCTTGTTGTAGAGGTTTTTCACTTCTTTAGTAAAACTTACTCCAAGGTATTTAACTTTTTCTGGCTATTGTCAATGGAATTCTTCTTATAAAATCTTTCTTAGCAGGATCCATATTGATATATAAAAATGCTGCTGATTTCTGGGTGTTGGTTTAGTATACTGCAACTTTGCTGAATTCACTTAGGAGTTTTAATCATCTCTCTGTGGAGTCTTTTGCTCCTTTTATTATTAAACTCATGTCATCTGGAAATAAACAGGGATAACTTGACTTTCTCTCCCACTATTTCTATGTCTTTTTTCCTTCTCTTGCCAAATGGTTCTGACTAAAAGTTCAACAACCATATTGAACTGAATAAGAATGACCAGGATGGACATCTCAGTCTGGTTCCAGATATTAGCAAAAATAATTCTAGCTTTTCCATTTTCAATATGATATTGGCTATGAGCTTGTCATATATAACCTTTATTGTACTGAGGTATGTCCCTTTGATGCCTAATTCATTCAAGGTTTTTTATCATAAATGTATGTTGTATTTTATCAAGTGTTTTATACTGAGATGATCCTATAAATTTTATCCTTAATTCTCTTTATGTGATATGTTACATTTATTGATTTGTGTATGTTGAGCTGTCCCTGTGTCTCTAGGTTCAATCCCATTTGGTCAAAGTGGAATATGTGTTTGAAATATTGTTGAATTTGACTTGCCAGTATTTTGTTCAGAATTTTTATATTTATATTCATCAAGGATATTGGTTTATGGTTTTCCTTTGTGTGTGTGTGTGTTTGTCTCAGGCTTTGAAATATAATGCTAGCCTCATAGAATGAATTTGGAAGGGCTCCCTGTCTTTCAGTTGTTTCCAATAGTTTGAGGAAAATTGGCGTTAGTTCTTTCTTAAAAATATTGTGGAATTCAATAGTAAAGCCACCTAGTCTCCTATTTTTCTTTTTGGGAGACTTTATTACTTACACGCATTCATCATTTATTATTAGTCTATTTAGGTTGTCTGTGTCTTTGTGATTACTTTCTAATTTCATTAAGCTTAAGTATCTTCTCATCCAATTTGATCAGAGTAAATTAATTTTCTACCAGATAATCCAGCAATCCTATAGGATATATACCCAAAGAAGTTGAATTCAGTATACAAAAGAAATATCTGTGCTCTGATGTTCATTGTATTCAAGATATGTAGAAAATTTTTTGTTCATCAATGGATAAGTGGGTTTTAAAAATGTGGTATTGATATACAGTGGAATACTATTCAGTCTTATAAAAATAGGAAGTGCTCTCAGCTGCAACACATGAATGGACTTAGAGGACATTACGTTAAGTGGAACATTTTAGTCAGAGACAGACAAATATCAAACAATCCCACTTGCATGTATAATCTAATAAGAGTGCTATTAAGTCTAACACTTTAAAGAAAAAGTTCACAGATTAACAAGTCTTCATAAGAAAAAAAAGATGCTTCAGATCATTATTTTTATTGCATAAACAAAGTGTGTCAAGAAACACAATTGAATATAATGTATAAAGGCACATCAAAATTCTATGGAATTACAAAGTAAGTTTGCTTTGGTGTAAACAAACTTTGAAGTCTTTGCAAATCTTTTTCATAGTATGCATTTTCCATGAACTTTTGAAGACCTCCTTGTACTCTTAGGAAAAACTGGCAATTTACATGAAGAATTTTGAAAAAATAATCTTTGCCTTTAAAATGCTTCTGGGTTTATTTTTACATTGTTAATATTACAAATATGAAATCACACAAGCATCTGAACTGTAACCATGCAAATATTTTCTGTTTATCATTTGTAAGCTGTTTATCATGTTTATTCTTTAAGATCACAGAACACTGAAAAAGTCATACTACTATATGGTGAACCATTTTTTAAAAATTTTATTTACTTGAGAGGTGGAGTTATAGATAGAGGAAGAAACAGAGATAGAGGGAGAGGTAGAGGGAGAGGGAGAGCGAGAGGAAGAGGGAGAGAGAGAGAGGGAGAGGGAGAGGGAGAGAGAGAGAGAGAGAGAGAGAGAGACATCTTCCATCTGCTGGTTAACTCTCCAAATGGCTGCAACAGCTAGGTCTGGGCCAAGTTGAAGCCATGAGCCAGGAGCTTCTCCTGGGTTTCCCACATGGGTGCAGAGGACCAAGCACTTGGGCTACCTTCTATTGCTTTTTCAGGCCATAGCAGAGAGCTGGATTGGAAAAGGAGCAGCAGTGACTAGAACTGGTGCCCATGTGGAATTCCTGCCCCTCAGGAGGAGGCTTGGCCCACTATGCCACAGAGCCAGCCCCTATAATCTGTTTTTGCTTCCAATTATAGGTATATATGAATCCAAATGAGGGCTTCAGAATGAATCTTTTGTTGGCTGGATATTTTTACTTGACTTATTTAAGAATCTTAATTTTTATTTTGAATTTTCCCCCTAAATCATTTCTCATAATTATGTTAATTACAGTACTATCATTTTCTGAACTATCTATATTATAATTATTTTATCTACATTAAAACTTATCTACATTATACTGCATGTGTTTATGTTAAGTGTTTTACAGTTAAACATACAACTCAACTAAATGCTGGTGACTAGATTTGTCCTCTTTTCATCTCTGGTCAACAAGGTCAACTGGAAGAGCTTGGCTCAGACCAGTCATGTCGTAGACCAATTGAAATCTTCCACATGCACTTTAAATTGATGTAGGAAAATAGAATGAAAGAATACACCTGGCTGGTCTCCCTGCAAACAGATTACCAAAGAGGGCAAATGTATACAATCACTCCTGAAAACCCTCCTTCACTTTCAGCTGTCCCAGATCACTAGTTCACATCTTTTTTCTCTCACGTGCTTGAAACCATCAACAAGCACCTCTCTCACGACCAAACTTTACAATGGTAAGTTTTTCAAACTTCACCCGGAAAATGAAAGCTATGAAATCAAAACTGTCACATTTTATGTCTACCAAATAAACATAGTCCAACTTTACCCATCACTGATGTCTTTCTTCTTGATAAAATTAAAAATCATTGTTACTTGGTGGCCTCTCGTGTTCTTGAGGACTTCATTCCAGGGATTTTCACCCTTCTAGATATCATATCCGTCAACACCTCTCTATTATGTCCATCTTCAAGAAGACTAGGCTCTTACCACCACCCTATTTCCCTCAGACTAACTGCCCCGAGTCTCTCTCCTTTCTACTTCACAGGAAATCCTTAGCAGAAAATGACCCAACTTTAGTATCTCCACAAGCTCGTCATTTATTTTCTCATTTGCATTCTCTGAGAGAAAAAAGTGATTCCTTCCCAGAGGAATTACTATTGTCAAAGGTCATTAGAGTACCAAAGCTAATCTTTAATTTTTTTATCAATCAGCTTGATACTATAGAGATCCTCTTTTCCTCATTGTCACCTAAAGGTCATGACTAGCTCCAATAGGCTGTGTACATTTTTGTCAAATTTTTTCCTTGAAATCCAAACATATACATATCCCATTCTAAAATCTTATTAGAATAGCTAATGAGTCCTTCAGAATTAATAAATGAATACCAGCATTCTTGGAACTTTAGGCAAATCTTTTCCTCCCGAGACTTTTCTCTCTTTATTATATAACATACACCTATAAATTTAAAATGTAAAAATCTTCCTTGATTGCTTTTTTCTTTACCTCCTCATCTATTTGATCATCATGACTATCTGTTTTCTCCTAAAAATATATGTCAAAGGTGACCAATTCTGACCATTCCCCCCAAAACTTTGGTTAAATCTTCATTGTTTCTAGCACAAATTCCAGTAACAGCCTCTTACAGGCTTCCCAGAATACACCCTTGCTCATTCACAATCCACAGCAATGAGAGAAATTTTTAGAAATCTAGTTAAGATTATCATTATTGCTTATAATCTTTTAAAAATTTCTCACCTTAATTAGAATAAATTCAATTTTCTTCTTAACTCCAAAGATTCTTCCTGTTTCTTCAAGACTATTTTACTTGATTGTTCTTCCAGTCATTATTTCTGTGCATTGTCTTGCCATAACTATTCTCAAATCTACTTTTGCATCCTCAGAAAAGTCTTCTCTATTATTCCTTTTTTTTTTTTAAAAGATCTATTTATTTATTTGAAAGACCTACAGAGAGGCAGAGGCAGAGAGAGAGAAAGAGAGAGGGAGGTCTTCCATCTGCTGTTCATTACCTAATTGGCCGCAACAGCCGGAGCTGCATCAATCTGAAGCCAGAAGCCAAGAGCTTACTCTGGGTCTCACACATGGCTACAGGGGCCCAAGGACTTGTGCCATCTTCCACTGCTTTCCCAACCCCCAGCACAGAGCTGGATCAGAATTGGAGAAGCCGAGACTTGAACTGGTGCCCATTTGGGATGTCGGCTTTACCCACTACGCTATTGCGCCGGCCTCTTCGCTATTATTCTTGCAAATGTACACCATCGTTATAAGGCACTCTTGCATATATCACCTTATTTTAATTTATTCAAATTACACGTTTAAATATCACATGTAATTATTTTATTATTTACTGCTCAATTTGAGAGTATAAGCTCCACAAATGAGTGGCTGATCATTTGTAAAAGGCAGAGAGAATTAGTATGATCATACCACCCAAAGAAATTTACAGATTGAGAGAGATCCTAATCAAAATTTCCAGGATATTCTTCATAGGCCTGGAAAAAAAATCCTAAAATTCATATGTAAACACAAAACGCCCCCAAATATGTAAAGCAATCCTTAATAATAAAAATAAAGCCAGAGGCATAACAATGTCAAATTTCAAGACATACCTCAGGAATGTTATAATCAAAACAGCTTGGTAATGGCATGAAAATACACATATAGACCAGGGGAACAGAATAGAAATACCATAAATCAATCTACACATCCATCTATATCTAACTAATCTTTGACAAAGGAGCTAAAATCACTCCCTGGAGAAAGGACAGTCTCTTCCACCAAACGGTGTTGGCAAAATTGGATTTCCACATGCAGAAGTTTGAAGCAAGATACCTACGTTATACTGTTATATCCTCTACAAGTATCTACTCACAGTGGATGAAGAATTCAAACGCTTAGTTGATAAGTGTGTTCCTTTACCAGTGTACAGTATCAGATAGATACATCTTTTATTCTAGTAAATTCTAGAAATTCCCATATCTTCTAGAATTAACTCTCATAGCACAGCATTTATCATAAAAATCAGAATCTATTTTATGAGAATGTATTTACTTATTTGAAAGGCAGAATGAGAGACAGGGGCAGAGTCAGAGAGTGAGAAAGAGAGAGAGACAAAGAGAGAGAGAGGTATCTTCTACCTGCTGGGTCACTCCCCAAATGGCTACAATAATCAGGGCTGGGCCAAACTGAAGCCAGGTGCCAGGAGTGGCCATCCAGGACTTCCACATTGATGGCACAGGCGTCAGGACTTGAGCCATCATCAGCTACCATCCCAAACACACTAGTAGGAAGGTGTATGGGAACTGTGCACAACACTAGTCCCCAGAATCCATTTTTGAACACTTTCTCAAACAACACTGTGAATTAAACCCAAGTGTTAAAACTTACCCTTTCTGATAGACTTTGGTTTACAAGATTGTTCAGATCTCCCAGATTGACATACCTAGCAATGATTAAATGCATATATGCTATTCCAAATTTTAATTTACTTAGTTATTTGCATAAAACAATCTCTTTTCCTACCTTTTGCCAATAAGTCTTTTCTTTTTTTCTTTTTTTATTTTTCATGTGAGGAATTACTTAGTATGAAATGCAGAATATATTAAAGAATGAATTTCTCTACTTGGAAAAAAGGTAAAGGAATATTCGATCCCTACTTCCTCCACATTCCCACCCCTTGATAGACTTTGAAGAGCATCATGGAAGCTCCTAGACACCATGGAGCACAGCTTGCAACCCTGCTCCAACCTAATCTTGTTATTCTACAGAAAAAAAACATTAAACACAGACAGTCCAAACCCAATTTCTAAATAACTATCGCCTGCGAGTGACAATGCTGATTACAACTAGAGTCGCTATCTATCCTCTGCTAAACCCTCTTACAGCTGCCCAACTCTTATGCAGATATTTTCTTAAATATAAGAACAGTTATTTATGAATCAAAATCAGTAGGTGATTATCTTATGAACAAATTAATTTAAAGATATTGAATATGCTCCCATAAATTGTTTATTTTTGTTAATTTGCTTAGACAATGTTCTCTTTATTATGCAAAAGAAAGCACACAATTCTGTTTGTTGAAAATATCTTAGGCTTAACTAATTAACTTCTGATTTTTACTATAATTTTATTAATTTTATTATCCATGTGTTAGTTGGATTTTAACATCTCTGCTAAAAGTTTTTGAACACTGTGTTTATTTAGCTGACTTTTTATGGGTATATAAAATAATTTTATCTTGAAATAGATTACATCTTAATTTTGTGAAATACAAGAGAACTTCAAAAAGTTTGTTGACAAATGGAATTAAAAGTGTTTATTTTGATGCAAAAATTTTGAATCTTATGCATAGTTTTTTCACAATACACACTTTGATTAACTTTTTGGAGAACTTTAGTATAGATAGATTTAAAGATAGTCTTTGCACCCAAAAACATTTATCTTAATTCTATCTTCCACAACTTTTTGAAGTGCCCTCTTATATTTACAAAGAAATTTTATTGTTATATCTGAGTGTTAGCAATGTTTATGGATCTGGGTGGGTCAGAGTACAGCAGTTCACTAACATTCCTTAGCTTCGCTCAAAAAAGTGTGCTCCGTGGTTTCACCTTCCTCAAAACGCCGTCAATTAAAGTACCATGATAGACTGCATTATTGTTTGTGGTTACCTGGTTTATTTCCATGTAGGCACAAGAAGGTGTGTGCCCTCTCTTCCGGTGTACTGTACATTAATCAAGCTGAGCTTCTAAGATGCTATAAGGATTAGACTTCCCAGCTCACTGCCATGCGACATGCCCTGTTCCCATTGAAGTCAGTCTTAATCAAGCAACTTTCTTGCAAACAACAGCATGAGGGCAACGATGCCACAGACTGTGCCATGGCGTTCTTTGACATTCCCTGTTCCCTCTGCCTCAACAACGGCATGACCAAGCCAGAGCAGTTTTTTCATCCTGGGTCCTAAAAAGAAGACGTGTACAGCAAACTGGCAGTTGTCTTACAGCAAACATACAGCCCAAATGAAATATAACCATGTGCGAGCCATTGAATGGGGGGGCGGGGCGGGTGGGAGAGTTGTGAAAGTTAGAGATCTGCCTTACGTAAATGAATTTAACAAAAGTACTTTTGTATCTGCATGTACCAGGCATTTTTAAGACGCTGAAAAAGAATTCTTAGCATAACAGAAAACTCCCATGCCTACCTTCACGAATCTCATATTCTATTGGATAAACAAATAATAAACAATAAAAAATTAAAAAAAAATATTTCAGAGTATGGCAGGTATCATTGATAACATATTATGCTATGTCCTTGGAATCATTAGCTCCAGAAATTGAGTATGCTGATTAGGAATCCATGTTAAAGGAATAAGGAGTTTGTTTTCTTTTTTAAAATTTTTTAAATAGTTATTTCATTTTATTTGTAAGGCAGACAAAACAGAAATACAGATGGAGAGAGATCTTCCATCCACTAGTTCACTCCTGAAATGAAACTGAGCAGAATCTTAATAACAAGAGCATCTAATAATATGAAGATCTGGTATGTATGTTCCTAGGTATGGTTTACAGAAAGTGCAAAGGCCAGAAAGCAGGAATGGGGCCTGTTATACAAAACAATCCTAGCTGGTTGGCATGGGATATAGTGAGCTAGAAAGCAATGGTAGAAAATGTTCAAAGAGGAGGCAGATGTCAGGATGCACAGTGACATGTTGGGTTCCAGATAGAGTGCATAGTCTATTTTAAGGAAAATTTGTAATAAACAACCAAAACCTATGACATACTTTCAATACATCATAAAACAATACCTAGATATCAACACCATTAAGTTTATTCCATTGCATTTTTTTTTTTCAGAACTGTTTGTTATCTCTTAATTTTATTGTCATCTTTGGTCCTTTTCTTGTTGGTTATACCAGTGATATTGAGTGGGGACTTCCTTTATATTCAAATACACAATCACCCCTCTGACAATATCCTTTCTGTTTGGTGGCAACTCACAAGGCCAACATGTTTAATGAGTTTGTCCTTGACTTCTAAAAGGGTAATACAAAAACTATAATGTTTTCTCAGAGTATTTGAACATAATGTCTTCACTCAACTTTGTGTTTTTATTCACAAAGTTGGTTTCTCTTCAGATAAGGAATTATCACTATCTTTGGTAGTTTTAGGATCTGTTACTGAAAATCTAGAAGCCATCAACCTTGTTTTCTGCCTAGCCTCTACTGAGTAAATGAGAAATCAATTTTATTTTGGATAAGGGAATAAAAATAACTAAGGCAAAATAAGAGTTGTTTAATTAATTGCAAAAGTGTAAGAAACATGTGTTTAGTCACAAGTACATGAATTTGAAGAAAAAAATCTTACTTTCATAATTAATCTTTGTCAACTTAGTTAATAGCCTTACATATCCATTTTCCTGCTGCATGTAATACTGATGAATCCATATTAGTCAGTGTTATTCAAGAATACCTGTACCAGCACCTAAAAAAAATGAGGCCAGATAAAATTTGTGTTGAGAAAAGTGATTATGCTAAAGGAATATTTTAGACATGAAGAAGAGACGTTTCTGAAATTAAGATACATATTCGATTCTGATATTTCTGGGAATATCTTTCATGATTATTGCTTGTATGAGTACTAAGTATTCACAAATGCATATAAATGCTTATCTGTTTCTGACTCATCGTCTTTACTATTAACTAATATACTGCATCTTTGTCCACATTAGGACTTTTTTTATGGCACTGAATGTCTCAATCTGAGAATTCAACAAATTTAATTTTATATTGATGAAGATGTAAGTGAGAGTTAAATGGATACTGAATTTCAAATATATTTTGGCTGCAAAATTGTATGTCGGTTAGCAGATCTAGTATCTTTGTCCAAATACTCAAAAATACATTTTCCAAAAATTTTCAGTAATTAGGTGTAAAATTGGAGAGAAAATTCCACTGAGTCTCTGGTCTTGATGAGGATGTGCTATCTGCAATATGGCCTGTTCCTCTGGCCAGATTTTTCCTGCTGGCAAGAAATATAGACAATCTGTAGATATCCCTAAATTAGAATTTCCAAGTGTTGGCAGGAAATGTTCAGTATCTGGTGACTGGTACTTTCAGGATTTGACTCTACCTCTTTTTAGATTAATTTGCTGTTATTCAAATCATTAGATGCCTTTTAATCATACGTTTCTATTTGCCTATAACCTATTTACTTGAAATACCTTTTGTGTGTAAAATGATTTTTGAAGCATAGATGACTTTGCTAAAGATTATAAAAATTACACTCTCAGCATGGAAGAATTAATAGAGACTCCAACATATTGGTGATTTGTGACTCAGGAAAGCAAATTCATGGAGTAGGAAATTGACTCAGGTAGGATAGCTATTTTCTCTCTTTTTTTTTAAGATTTATTTATTTGAAAGACAGAGTTACAGAGAGAGGTAGAGAGAGAGAGGTCTTCCATCCGCTGGTTCATTCTTCAGATGGGCGCAATGGCCAGAGCTGTGCCAACCCGAAGCCAGGAGCCAGGAGCCAGGAGCTTCTCCCAGATCTCCCACGCGTTTGCAGGGGCCCAAGGATTTGGTCCATCTTGTACTGCTATCCCAGGCCATAGCAGAGAGCTGGATCAGAAGAGGAGCAGCTGGGATTAGAACCGGCACCCAAATGGGATGCAGGCGCTTCATGCCAGGGCTTTAACCCACTGAGCCACAGCGCTGGCCCCTAAACTATTTTCTAAGTAAACATGTTTGTTTAGTTCCAACTCATGATGGAGCTAATGAAGATGATTAGTTATTTGAAGAACAGCAATGTTGTATGCAGATAGGAAACCAAAAAACTATACACTTTTGAACATTGTGAGAAATTCATGGCTTGTAAAGATAAGCAGTTCTGTTGGGTAAAGGGTACATTCCAATCAACATTTTATTCTGTTTATGCAACAATTTAAATATTATGATTCATTTGAAATCCTTGTATTATAGAGAAAGAGAAAGCTTTAATGTAATATGTTGTTCATTTTTCCTGATTTTATATTTCTTCAAAATATATGCTTCTAATTATATTACAATAAACTCTATACCTAAATCTGAATTCAAATCCTGGTTTTGTTACTGAAGTATTTTTAGATATGTGTAGATTTCCATCTCTTTGAATTTGTATTTATAATGCCAAATCATAGATATCTATGAGATTCAAGTAATAATTAACTAGGTGTACACAGGATACAGTGAGCATTCAGTATAGTTCATTTATTTTTTTTTTTTTATTTTTTTTTTTTTGACAGGCAGAGTGGACAGTGGGAGAGAGAGACAGAGAGAAAGGTCTTCCTTTTGCCGTTGGTTCACCCTCCAATGGCCGCCGCTGCAGCCGGCGCACCGCGCTGATCCTGGCAGGAGCCAGGAGCCAGGTGCTTTTCCTGGTCTCCCATCGGGTGCAGGGCCCAAGCACCTGGGCCATCCTCCACTGCACTCCCTGGCCACAGCAGAGGGCTGGCCTGGAAGAGGGGCAACCGGGACAGAATCCGGCGCCCCGACCGGGACTAGAACCCGGTGTGCCGGCGCCGCTAGGCGGAGGATTAGCCTATTGAGCCACGGCGCCGGCCAGCATTCAGTATAGTTCATTTATAATAAGCAATAATTTAAAATTTCTAAAACAAACAATGAAAGAGAAGAATAATAAATTCTTCCTGAGGTAGAGAATCTTATAACTCTTCAACTTTTAAAAAAAAAGATTTATTTATTTATTATTTGAAAGGCATAGTTACAGCGAAGCAGAGGCAAACACAGAGACAGAGAGAGAGAGAGAGACAGAGAGAGAGAGAGGGAGAGGGAGAGGGAGAGAAGTCTTCCATCCACTGGTTCACTACCCAGATGGCCCCAACAGCCAGAGCTGGGTCGATGATCTAAAGCAAGGAGCCAGGAGGGTGCTGGGACCCAAGCACTTGAATCATCTTCTACTGCTTTCCCAGGCCATAGCAGAGAGCTGGATCAGAAATGGAGCAGCCAGGACTTGAACTGGTGCCCATATTGGATGCCAGCACTGCAGGCGACGGCTTTACCAGCTATGTGACATAATTCTTCAATGTTTAAGAGAATTCCATGTGATAGATAGATAGATAGGCATGTTTTCAAAGTACTGTCCAGAAAAATTATATCAACAAAATTGCTTTTCCTTTATAATTTTCCTAAATAAGGACTATAAAACAAATTGTTTCTCTGAAAAACTTTACTGCATAGTTTTGTAATTTGCAACAAAATGGAGGAATCTGGAACACATCATGCTGAGTGAAATAAGCCAGTCCCAAAGGGACAAATACCATATGTTCTCCCTGATCAGTGACGACTGACTGAACACCAAGAGGGAAACCTGTTGGAGTGAGGTGGACACTATGGGAAATGGTGGCTTGATCAGCATAGCCCTGACTGTTAATGAACAACTTAATACATTATCCCTCTTAGTAGTTTTTTTATCTGTTCTACTTAATATGACTGGTTTAATTCTGTAATTAATACACAGTTATTCTTAAGTGTTGAAATTTAACTGAAATGTGATCCCTGTTGAACATGGTGGTGGGAATGGGAGAGGGAAGAGATGTATAATTTGGGACATGCTCAGGCTGACTTGCCCCAAGTGGTGGAGTTGGAAGCATACCAGGGGATTCCAATTCAATCCCATCGAGGTGGCATGTACCAATGCCATCTCACTGTTCCAGGTGATCAGTTTCAGTTCACAGTTGGTCATGGTGGAGGGACTGGGAGTCAAAGGGAGCACATAGACAAGTCTAGTACCTGCTAACGCTAACCGATGGAGTAAATAAAGGGGAGAGTGATCCAACATGGGAAGTGAGATACTCAGCAGACTCATAGAATGGCAGATGTCCTAAATAGCACTCTGGCCTCAGAATCAGCCCTAAAGGCATTCAGAGCTGGCTGAAAAGCTCATGAGAGTATTTCAGGCATGGAAAGCCAAGACACTCTGGCAAAAGATCTCTGTGAGTGAGATCCCAGTGGAAAGAACAGGTCTTCAAAGAAGGAGGTACCTTTCTCTGAAGGGAGGAGAGAACCTCCACTTTGACTATGACCTTGTCTAAACAAGGTAAGAGTCGGAGAACTCAGAGGGCTTCCATAGCCTTGGAAACTCATGACTGGAGCATAGGGAGATTACTGATGCCATAGACAGGAGTGTCAATTGGTAAAGTCAACAACAGGAGTCACTGTGCACTTACTCCTCATGTAGGATCTCTATCCTTAATGTGCTGTACATTGAGATTTAATGCTATAACAAGTACTCAAACAATATATTTCACTTTGTGTTTCTATGGGGGTGCAAACTGTTGAAATCCTTACTTAATGCATACTAAACTGATCCTCTGTAAAAAAAAAAAAAAAAAAAAAAAAAAAAAAAAAAAAGAAATCATCAATTCCCAACTTGACTCTCACTGGGATTAAACATGACAATAGGTCTGCTCTGATTTCATCATCATTTAAAAAAAAATCATCTATTATTTTTCACTTTATGTTTCTGTGTGGGAGCAAACTGTTGAAATCCATACTTGATGTATACTAAGCTGATCTTCTGTATATTAAGATAATCAAAAATGAATCTTGATGTGAATGGAAGGGGAGAGGGAGTGGGAAAGGGGAGGATTGTGGGTGGAGGGACGTTATGGGGGGGAAGCCATTGTAATCCATAAGCTGTACTTTGGAAATTTATATTCATTAAATAAAAGTTTAAAAAAAAAGTATATGGATACAGTATGCTTTTTTTAAACAACAAAGTTTTTTTTAAATTTTTATATATTTGACAGGTAGAGTTAAAGACAGTGAGAGAGAGAAGCCAGGAGCCAGGTGCTTCTTCCTGGTCTCCCATGCAGGTGCAGGGGCCCAAGCACTTGGGCCATCCTCCACTTCCCTCCTGGGCCACAGCAGAGAGCTGGACTGGAAGAGGAGCAACCGGGGCTAGAACCTAGCTCCAATATGGGATGCAGGTGCCGCAGGTAGAGGACTAACCAAGTGAGCTACGGCGCTGGCCCCAATACAGTATGTTTTTAATGTCATCAGTGATTAATACACATATACAACAGAGCTTTTAGTAATTATGTTTACAAGGGATAAAATATCAAAGGAGATGTGGCAGAATTGTGTCAATACATCCATTGATGTACTTTTCAATGGCAAAATTCAGGGAGTTAATAAATGCCTATATTTGTTTCAGACAATCAATTTCTGTTTTAAGACCTATTCAATAAGAGGCTGAAATTTATATTGCACATTTCTTTCTGTAAAATTTAAGTTAATCATGACTTTTACAGGCAACTTCAATCTATTTTTAGAAGCTAAAAGTTGAAAATAACATTTGAAGAATTGTAATATGAATTTCCATATGGTATTTAATTGAAATTTTTATGTCATTCAAATTTTTTGTGCAAGAAATGGTATGTCTTTCTAAGAATATAATTAGATCCATAAATTTGATATCAATATAATCTAAAAATATTATAATGGCATTTTAATGCTTGCCAAACAATAATATGTGTAACACTGATGAAAAGCAAATTGTTTTGTCACATTGTTGTCATTTAATAAGAGATATCTTTTCATTTAACGTTTATTATGACAAATAGGGCTAGAATATCAAATCAATGTCATGCCAAGAATTATTAGCTGAAGCAAGTCTAAATCAAGAAAATTGCATTGATTTATAATACACTAATAGAAAAAATCACATGAATATTAATATAGATAGTATAAATATGGCAAACATTATCAATTAGTATATGAAATACAATTTTGAGAAATACTTATCAGATATTATTTATTAAACATTTTAGAAATAATTTTTAAATATTTATTTTTATTTCTTTGAAAGAGAAGGAGGAACAGAGAGACAAAGATACAAACCCACACACACACACACCAAGAGAGAGAAAGAGAGAAGGAGAGAGAGATCTTCCAACCACTGGTTCAATTCTCAAATTGGCTGCAATAGCTGAGGCTGTACCAAGTAGAAGCAAGGGCCCAAGAACTCCAACTGGGTCTCCACATGGGCTGCAGGAGTTCATGTACTGGGTCATCTTCTGCTGCTTTTCCAGGTGCATTAGCAGGTAGCTGAATAGGAAGTGGAGTATCTGGACTTAAATCTGTGCTCTACTACAAGATACAGGTATCACACGTGACTACTTTAACAGTTTGCCCCACAAAACCCACCCTATTTTTTAAATACGTTGAAGATGTCAAAAGTCATATTACTTGTTTTAGTCATTTAGAGACTCAGAAAAAGCCACATTCAATTAAAAATAAAATTATGTAATATCTTGAGAACATCCCTAGTTAATAAATCAGCCTAGTTTAATATTTATGAGATTGATTTTATTGTTCTAATATAATCTCAATATATTCAATGAATGTTGAGTCTAGAACCAGTCTTCAAATTACTTACCCTCCAAAACTTAACATAATCAGACAGAGAAAACTTAACAATACATATCTAAGTCTCTTGTATCTTAACCATGGTGCTTCCTATATATGTTTGTAGAAACAAGGTCTGGCATATATCAAATTAAATCAACCATTTTATCCAAAGAATGCAGCCTTCTTTAGGCCTGGTCCTGGAGCCACTTTATTGCAGTCTCTTATTTCTGTCAACTTATAAAGAAGACAATAATAGTTTGTGTTCAAGAAAGTATTTAGAGCAACATTGTGATGTGATAAAGAGCTCAAACTTATATTTTTACCTCATCTATCATTTGGTATGTTCTTTTTTAAGAAAAATAACCTTTTTATTTGTGGCCTGTATTGTTTTTTAATTCTGATCTTTGGAACACTTGGCAGTAGAATCAGTTCTGTATTGTTTATTATGCAGTTTCATAAACTACTTTCCATCTAAGAATCCGTAAGTTGTATGGAGAAAGTCTGGGAATCATAGCAATTTCCTCAGAGGTCCTAAATTACACTGAACATGCAGTCAAACAACTCCTCCTCCATCATCTTCTCTTTCTTCCCCTCTTTCACCTCTTCCTTCTACTGCTCCTCTTCATAATAATTAGAAAAATACTCAGAATCTTATGCAGATGTTCAGTGTAGATAATAACTTTTTATAAGTCTTGTGATTTTTCATTGATTGGGACAGGTGAATGATCCACTATATTTTCTTATTGAATCAGTGTCCAATGGGAAGGAGATGGTACAGAAAAATTTGAAAATTTCAGAATGTTTGTTCACAAACAACATAGTTTCAAAAACTTGAATTTTATTCAGGAAAATCATAATAGTACTCAAATCAGAGGTACGCAGCTGGAACTGTGGCATAGTGGGTAAAGCCACCACCTGCAGTGTGTCATCCCACATGGGCGCCAGTTCGAGTCTCAGCTGATCCACTTCCCATCCACCTTTCTGCTATAGCCTGGGAAATCAGTGGAAGATGGCCCAAGTCCTTGGGCCCCTGTACTTGCAGGAAAAGACCTGGAGAAAATGCCTGGCTCCTGGCTTCTGATCAGTGCAGCTCTGGCCATTGCAGCCAATTGAGGAGTGAACCAGTGGATGGAAAACCTCTCTTTCTGTCTCTCTGTCTCTCTGTCTCTCTGTCTCTCTCTCTTTCCCCCACCCCCACCTCTCCTTCTTTGTGTGTAATTCTGGCTTTTAAATAAATAAGTAAATCTTAAAAAAAATTAGAGGTATCGCTGGCCAGTCCTGGAAGAGCAGATAATGTAGCTAGCATAATTATCCTTAGTAAATGTAAATAGACAATTATCCCTTGTCTATATTTCTGAGTTGTTTGGTGATGCTAGTATGTGTGACGTAATATTTTGTTATCTGAATGATTTTTGACTAATGGAGTTTTACTGTAGATTTCTGTGTATCTGCATTTAAACATATATATATATATATATATATATATATAAATGTGAATGTATTTTGGATATAGGTGAACATACATAAAAAGGATCAAAAAGAGAAAAATAACCTTATACTATGGACAATACTATCTTATTTAGTTGCCACTTGGTTTTCATATGTTTCTCTTATAATTTCTGTGTTTTTTGATATGCTGTTACATCTTTGGTAAATTCCAAATTTAGCGGCTCTTATATAATTATTTACTTTTTAGACAGTTGAGTAATCAAAACATATGATGCATATATATTTGTAGTTCTACATAAGAATATTTTAATGTGTGTATTGGCATTTGCCTTTGATTTAATACAAACCCACCTTCACACAAAATGTACAGCTATATGACATCTTTATCATTGTTATTTATTTCTAATGTAAATGTCACATAATAAACAAATTGGCAATTACTTGCAATGACATTTGACTTTCGTTGTAAAAATACAAACACATTTCAATTTAGTTTGCTTTCTAGATTAATTGGAAAGCTGCACATAATTTTAACAATTATCACTCTCTTCTGTTTTCACTATTTGTTCACAGAATGCTTACCATACTTTAACTAATCCAATTCACCTCCTTATTTTATTAAAATGTTATGACTCCTGTCTCTCAACTAAAGTATAAATCTAGGAGGGATTTAACTCCAACAGGCATAAGTAATTTTTTCCCTATTGCTTCAAGCAGAAACTCAGTAAATTCTTTAGATCATTGCTACTAGCTTCTGGCTTATGATTGGATCATCTCTGAGACTTTTCTATAAAATAAGTCATCTAGTTCTAAGATGTTGCTTTACAAGGAATCAACAATGTCATTTTAAAGTCTAAGCATGGTCAAATTCGGATTTTTTTTTTACTGTTACTATACCCAAAATCTAAGATCTTGAGTTGTTAAACAAATAAAAGCAATACTAAGGGAAAACTGAAATATCCATCCAACTAGATATGCATTTAAGAAAAGCAAAGAATTAAAACTGTCTCTGAGACAGATAAATTCATTTTCAGAAACATAGCTGCTCATTTTCTTTTTAACACTCCTTTTGTTAAATTTTTCCCTTGCCTTCATCTTTCCCTATCATTCTGCTTTTCAAATAAATAGGTATTTGAAAAGAATGTTATTAGTAGTACTATTCAAAACACACTGAAACAACATTTTAACATTTTTTTCCATTCTCAACACAACAGCATCAATAGCTAATATTTATTTTAAAATTTAAAATAAAACTGTAGCTATATAAAAATCATAGGTATTTCTTACTGGGCAGGATAGGATATGGAATAGAAAGCAGAAATCCTGGCTGTAGCCTGTGATTAGATATTTCTGGTGCAAAATTGGGAACACAGATGGGAGTTTGGCTCTTGTAATAATAAGAAAGCCTAGCAAATCAGTGAACATATGACAATGGTACTATGCACCAAAGTGTCCCTATCAATATAACAAGTTTGCTTTGGAAACTTGCAAAATAATACGTGAACTATCTGGAAAAATAAGGATATTTGGATAGCAATATGAGATATTAAAGCATGCTATGAAGGAATTGTACCTGTGAAATATGTGCATTCTGTTCTCTTTATACCAAAAAAAAAATATGCTATAGCCATGACTGGGATTATTGGATTATGGAGGAGAACAAATATTCTAGAAGTGACATATAACACTTAAAATATTTCTCTCATGTTTTCTTGTGGTCTCAGGTATACATTTAAAATAACTTTAACACACGTGTTGCAACTTTCTATGAAGTCATGCAAGATTGGCTTCTGGAACTTAAAAAGAATATTAAATTCAAATTAAATAATGAAAGTTCATAAATAGACAAACCCACTAGACTTTGAGTTTATGTGAAAGATAATGAGTAATACAAGAGAACTAATACAACACAGCCAATGATGTTAATATTCCAAGATAATACATACACATATATATATATATATACACACACAGTGTGTATTGTTAAATTTAAGGTATTATCATCTTCATTTCATCGTTTCTTCATGCATTGGAGTTTCAAGCTCCTCTCTTCTAGTTCTGCATAGAATATATAAGTTTACTTTGAATTATAGTCACTTCAATATGCTGTGGAATACTGGAAGAGTTCCTTCTTTCTAACTATGTTTTGGTAGCCATTATTCTTCTGTCTTTCCACCCCTACATGCCATCCTTGGAGCCAACTATAATAATCACTATAATACATTTAGAATAATTTCTGTTTTTGTTTCCATATATTAGAAATGGCATGTGATATTTTCCTTTTATTCCTTGGCATATACCCTACAGTCCTAACATAACATACATATACCCTACAGTCCTAAAATAATACCCTACAGTCCCATCCATTTTTCTGCAAATGGCAAAATTTCATTCTCTTAAGACTGAACGGCTGGTGCCGCGGCTCAATAGGCTAATCCTCCGCCTGCGGCACAAGCACCCTGGGTTCTAGTCCTGGTCGGGGTACTGGATTCTGTCCTGGTTGCTCCTCTTCCAGTCCAGCTCTCTGCTGTGGCCTGGGAGTGCAGTGGAGGATGGCCCAAGTACTTGGGCCCTGCACCCCATGGGAGACCAGGAGAAGCACTTGGCTCTTGACTTTGGATCAGCACAGTGCGCTGGCTGCAGTGCGCCGGCCACGGCGGCCTTGGGGGGTGAACCAACGGTAAAGGAAGACCTTTCTCTCTGTCTCTCTCTCCCACTGTCCACTCTGCCTGTCAAAAAAAAAAAACTGAATAATATTCAATTGTATATTTGTACGGCATCCTTCCATCAATGCACACCAAGTTTGATTGTCTATTAGGGCAACTGTCAATACTGCTGCATTCAACATTGGAGTGAAGGTGTCTTTCATGTGATGATTTCATTAACTTTGGAATATATACCCAGAAATAAGAAAACTGGAACATATGGTAGATACGGATTTCGGTTTTTTACTAATTTTTTCATTAGTTTATTTTCATGTTATTTAAAAGGCAGAGAGATAGAAAGACAGACATCCATCTATCAATGGAGACCTGAATTGTTTCTACCTATTGGCTGTTAGAAACATAGATGTACACGTATCTGTTCAAGTACCAGCTTTCACTTATTTGGATTTATACCTGGAAGTGTAATTGCTGTACCATACAGAGATATTTCCTAACTCATCATCTTTTCAAGTTAGTTTGTCAAGTAAAAATATCGATAATCTCCGTCTTCTACTATTAAAAGTTTACCACTATTCTATAGAAGACTCTTGAAATGTTCAACTGAATGTCAGTTATAATGAATTTAAGTATTTAATTAGCTAATTATGTTGCTGGTTACTTAATAATACAAAGTAAATTTGCAAAAGAATTTGATAGGAAGGTATCTTTTGCATATTGACTTAGAGAAAATGCCTAATTAGGTAATTTTCCTAGTCCAATCTTGATTAGACCAACTTTTTGGGTATATAGAATTCTTGATTTAGATATTTACTTAACTGATGCTACAAACCTACAACTATTTTAGCCAATTTGATATTAGGGAAGAACTTGGAAATTGACAATGATGAAAAATGGAAATGGAAATAAGGAATAACAAACCATGCCAGCCATTGCAGAAACAGGCAATTGCATTGATCTTTTAGTATTATCTTCATGCAGATTGCTTTTTTGCTTTTTTTTTTTTTTTTTTTTGACAGGCAGAGTGGACAGTGAGAGAGACAGAAAAAAGTCTTCCTTTGCCGTTGGTTCACACTCCAATGGCCACCGCGGCTGGTGCGCTGCAGCCGGTGCACCGTGCAGATCTGATGGCAGGAGCCAGGTGCCTATCCTGGTCTCCCATGGGGTGCAGGGCCCAAGCACTTGGGCCATCCTCCACTGCACTGCCTGGCCACAGCAGAGAGCTGGCCTGGAAGAGGGGCAACTGGGACAGAATCCGGCGCCCTGACCGGGACTAGAACCCGGTGTGCCAGCGCCACAAGGCAGAGGATTAGCCTAATAAGCAACGGCGCCGGCCCGAAGATTGCTTTTAAGATTTGAAAACCAAAAAATATAAATTTTAAAATGACATCTAGCAATAAATGTGTAGCACAGAAGTAACTCCTAACTAAGTGGCATTTTTTTTTTCTATTCATGTGTGTGTGTCTGTCATACATATAAAGGTGACAATATGAGAGTAAAATATATTTAGTGATTATCAATAATTTAAAATAGAAAAGGCTCAGTTAAATGTTATATATTCTATAATAATCCTTGCTATAATTAATATGTAAATTTTTACAGCTTATATATTAAACCTATGAAGACAGCTTTTTGTGTAAATATTGTATATTAAAGGATATTTTTGTCACATTGAGCTTTTCCTAAGATTGCAATTAAAAATTAGAAGTAATATATGTAATTATATTTATATCTAAGGAAAGAAAAAAAGAAAACATTATAGAAAATATTTTGAAATTCATATAATTGTATGTTGAAGCTGAAGTAGATTTGTTAGCCATGTGATTACTTTACACTAGAATTGACTAACTCCTAGTTATTTGAGATAAGGACCTGACATTCTTACACATTATGTATTTTCCTCTCAACCTCAAATATTAATCTTACTTCACAATGTTAGCATTTCTGTTCTACAACTAAAATTCCCATATATGTTTAGATGTTTCTTAAATCTTCATTAAACCAATGATATTTATCAACCATTTTTTATATTTTCTTTTTCATTTTAAATACATTTGGCTAAACTTTAATTTTAATTGTCAAATAGATCTAAAAGTAAGAAAAGATACACCAAGATCAAAATTAAAATGCACATAAACAAGACTAGTGTCTGCAAATACTAGCTGATAGAATACAAAAGGGAGAGAATGATCCAACATGGGAAGTGAGATACACAGCAGACCCATAGAATGGCAGATGTCCTAAACACAGCACTCTGGCCTCACAATCAGCCCTTAAGGCATGAGGATCCGGCTGAAAAGTCCATGAGAGTATTTTAGGCATGGAAAGCCAAGACCCTCTGGGGGGGAAAAAAAAAAAAAAAAAAAAAAAAACCTAAATGCAAGATCTCTGCGAATGAGATCCCAGTGGAAAAGAACAGGTCATCAAAGAAGGAGGTACCTTTCTCTGAAGGGAGGAAAGAACTTCCACTTTGACCATGGCCTTGTCTAAAAATTATCAGAGTCAGTGAACTCAGGGGGCTTCCATAGCCTTGGCAGCTCATGACAAGAGCCTAGGGTGATTACTGACGCCATAAACAAGAGTGTCAATTTGTTAAGTCAACAACAGGAGTCACTGTGCACTTACTCCTCATGTAGGATCTCTGTCCTTAATGTGCTGTACATTGAGATTTAATGCTATAACTAGTACTCAAACAGTATTTTTCACTCTATGTTTCTGTGTGGGAGCAAACTGTTGAAATCTTTACTTATTGTATGCTCAACTGATCTTCTGTATATAAAGAGAATCGAAAATGAATCTTGATGTGAATGGAAGGGGAGAGGAAGTGGGAAAGTGGAGGGTTGCGGGTGGGAGAGACGTTATCGGGGGGGGGGGGGAAGCCATTATAATCCATAAGCTGTACTTTGGAAATTTATATTCATTAAATAAAAGTTTTTAAAAAGAGATCTTTTTTAAAGATTTATTTATTTATTTATTATGTGAGAGGAAGAGTTACAGACAGAGAGAGAGACAGAAAGGTCTTCCATCCAATGGTTCCCTTCCCAAATGGCTGCAATGGCTGGAGTCAATCCAAATCCAGGAGTCAGGAGCTTCTTCAGGGTCTCCCACATGGGTGCAGGGACCCAAGGACTTGGGCCATCTACCACTGCTTTCCCAGTCCACAGTAGAGAGCTGAATTAGAAGAGGATCAGCGAGGATTGAGCTGGTGCTTGAAAAGTTATGCCAGTGCCACAGGTAGTGGCTTTACCAGCTATTCCACAGCACTGGCCACACAAAGATGTTTTTGATGTACCAAATTAATCGCAAACAGATAAATCATAGAAAAATACATTTTAACTTTGTAGTAGGGAATACCTTACTAATAATGCCCCCAAATTGGACTCTAGTCCATTATGAATGTAAAATACTTCCACAAGGGAGTAAAATAACATATATGGAGTTAAAACATAAATGATTGAATTTAAGTAAATAATTATAAATCACATAAAGTATGACATATACAGGGTTTGTAAGAAATTAAACGTGCTTTAGTATATGTATTCACTGCCCCTATTCTCAAAACATATAATGAATCTCTTTTTTTTTTGTACTATACTAAGTGTGCATTTCCTTTCTTGCTTGGAATAAATAAGATTATATAATAGTTTGGGTAAAATAAAATGCAGCTAGAACGATGCCTATCACATCTGAGCTGAGATGTCTCAATTCACTATATCCTCATCCTTCTAATTCTGGTTTAGAAGTGCATGTGAAGATTGACTCTTGGTCAGCTTATATCCCTGATAGACTATAATTAAACAAAATATCATTGATTGCTATTCCAGTATACACTGTCTCTCCTAAACTATGTTATATATTTCTTAGAACATTTTGGAGCCAATTCAGTTCCCATTGGGATTTGTAGTCTAGTACAGTAGAAAAAAATCAACTTCTGAGGAAAGAGCTGGATCTACTTCACTCTTGAACAGGAATGGATTTAAAGAGGGGTTCACTGCATCTTTATCTGCTAATATCACTGAAAGAAAACCCTGGCCATATTCTGGGTTGAGGAATGACACGAATGCAACAAAATGAGATTTTTTTTTGCATTCAAGAGCCACAGAAAATAATCACATGTGCTATAAAATCTTTATGATAATTCTGATGGGCAATTATGGCATTTGTTATTCTTTTCTTCTATGCCGGACATATTTGAAAATATCTTAGCTTTCTAAGAAAAACCTCAGTTGAGAATAATTTTCCTCCGTTATATTGTTCAAAGGAAATCTCATATACATTTTATTTCAGAGTAGTGGTAGAATATTACAGTTTTCTCTAGATAATCACCTAGGGCTTCAGGAAAAGAGACATCATTGAAGAGGACTTGAGACTACGCTTCAATTTAGGATAAAAGTACTTTACACCACAAACAGGATTAGATCAGTGACACATTCTCTGAATCAAAAGGTAAGGAGACTATTTCATTTAATGTCTTCATATTTTTTCTTTCATAACTGAATAAGAAATTTATAAATATAGCTTCTTTACATGCAAGAGTGATTTTGCAACATATTGTTCCCCATTGTATTTTATTGCAGTCTTAGAAATGTTAATAATAGATATTATCAATGCATAGACATTTTATAATTGTAAACATGAACACTTCACTGCTTGATTTAGTTACTGCACATTTTTAAAAAATGTATGGGATCTGGCTGGCGCCGTGGCTCAATAGGCTAATCTTCCGTCTGTGGCGCCAGCACACCAGGTTCTAGTCCCGGTTGGGGCGCCGGATTCTGTCCTGGTTGCTCCTCTTCCAGGCCAGCTCTCTGCTGTGGCCTGGGAGTGCAGTGGAGTATGGCCCAGGTGCTTGGGCCCTGCACCCCATGGGAGACCAGGAGAAGCACCTGGCTCCTGCCATCGGATCAGCGCAGTGTGCCAGCCACAGTGCGCCGGCCGCGGCAGCCATTGGAGGGTGAACCAACGGTAAAGGAAGACCTTTCTCTCTTTCTCTCTCTCTCTCACTGTCCACTCTGCCTGTCAAAAAATTTAAAAAAAATGTATGGGATCTTTAAAAGTAGGAAAGATAGTTAAATCAAACACATGTGTATTGTATGTATTATTCTCTCTAACTTCAATGATTTCAATACAATTTCATCTTGAGATAATTCTATATAGAAAGCAGCTTCTGAAGGATCATGGTAAATCCACCCTCCCTTTAGTTCCATTTTTCACAGACATTTTAATGCCCCACTTCTGAAATTTAACTTAAATGTGTGCATATGGAGCCGGGCTACAACAAGGACAGTCACTTTTCTACTTTGATAGACATAGGCAAATGAGATCTTTATAGAATAACTATCTTCCGTACACCTGATCTTTCAATATGACTGTCTCTAAATTCATGCTAATTATCTTCTCCTGTAGGCCCTTTGCACCCTTATTATTCTGTTTTTACTAATCTGCATTGAAACACACTTTTTTGACATTTTATCTCTTGAATCTCAAACTCCCAACTTCTTGGAATGTTGATTTGGAAATATCCTTCAAGCAGAAATAAATCTGGAATTACTCTTTGGTAAAAGGAATGTCGCTTTTAACATATAGTATTACTGTAGAGATTAGAGAAGAGACATGCAAATTCAGACAGGGTAATTGGGTTTAGTAGGTATTAAACTAATGCTCCTCTTGATATCTTGTTAAGCAGATTAATTTGTGTTATAACAGAAAGCATTAAAATCCTAAAGACAGGCTGACTCTTGTGTTCAACTTTTGACTTTGTCATTCGAGTTATTTCAGTTTAAGAAGCTGTCTAGAGATATCCAGAAGAGAAAATAATACATAATGGGTGTGATTTTGATCTTACACAAGTAAAACTGCAAAAACATTTGCTTTTAACACCTAACAGTGAGGTCAGTCAGTCAAGGGTGCAGTGCAATCTGTGATCAGATGACAGGGTTAAGTGACCTGTCTCATAAGCGAATCATATTGTGCTTTATACTGTCTGCCTTTTGGAATTTTTTTAGGGGCAGGTGTTGTAGCATAGCGAGTAAAGCCACCACCTGCAGTGCCGGCATTCCAGTTGGACACTGGTTCCTGTCCTGGCTGCTCCACTTCCAATTCAGTTCTCTGCTATGGCCTGGGAAAGCAGCAGAAGATAGCCCAAGCCCTTGGGCTCCTTCCCAGTGTGGGAGACCCTAGGAAGCTCATGGCATCCAGCTTCGGATAAGTGCAGCTCCGGCCTTTGCAGCCAGTTGGGGAGTGAATCAGCGGATGGAAGACTTCTCTCTCTCTCTGCCTCTCTTTCTCTCTCTGTGTATCTCTGACTTTCAAGTAAAATAAATAAATCTTAAAAAAAAATAAATTTTTAGACATTGAGTTCTTCATAATGAATTATAACAGTAACAATGACATTCTGTTTAAGAGTTATTAAATTAGAAATTTGTTGAAATGTACATATTAAGGATCTCTAGCAAAATATATAATTCTGTAATAGCTAAATAATATGATGCCTGTTCTTCTATCTCCAAAGTAATAAACATATAATATCATATTTTACCTCTACTTATATACCTCTGGTTCCATAGTGATTTCATGGTTGACAAACCTAAAATATAGATAAGAGACACTGTATTTTGGGTTTTCTTTGAAGTATAATTCTTACACTTATTTTAAAAATAGCAATAGTAATGAGAAGTCATAAACTCATAACTGAAGAACAGAGTATATACATTATGTCAGTTTTAAAGAATAGAAACTTTTTATATTTGGTCTATAAAATAAATAAAAATGTTGACAAGTTATTGTTTTGCTATGGCTTTTCTTTTGAAAATTTTTTCTATAACTCTCAAGAGAGCAACAATTTGGAGACATGAATGTTTCCTGCTATCTCTGGGTTCCATGTTTCCTGAGGGCAAACAGGCAGTCATCTTTTTGAAAAATCATTTTTAAAACATTAGTGTACCTGTTATATTAAAAATTAATGTTTTTAGCATAAGTAAAAAGATAGGATTAAAATGTTACTGGTATCAAAAAAGGAAGTTATACTTGAACAACAAGAGGAAGTGTATTTCCTATAAAAACAAAACAATATTTGCAATTTCACGTGTCACACTCCAGGCATGAATAAGGTACGGAAATTGCATTAATGCCTTGTGTATGTTAGTATCCATGCTGGATATTTTTTTTTCACATTTTAAACTTTAATTTTTTAAATATATTATTGTGGAAAGTGTTATTATTTTCATGTTAAGGAAGGAAATTGGAGCTTAGGATGTGGAGTAATGTTCTTAAGGTGATGAATAACAGCGGTACGGAGAGAATTTAAATCTAGGTTGTGCAGCAGTCTAGCGCTCTTTTAACTAAAATAAATCATTCTTCCAGTTACTCACAAAAAGTATGACTCCAAAATTATCTGTCACTACCAATATAAAATTTTAAATTCCTAATATCAGTTAAAATGAGACGTCATTTAAATACTCTCTGTGACTATAGACATCATGATGGTAAGCTTGTCTTTTATTTGGGAAAGCTAAGCTATGAGGTATGTGTTGTGGACATACGGGACTGATCGAAGATAAGGGATCTGATATTAAGAGACTTGGAATGTGGTGAGGAACACAGAAATATAAGCAACTTTTTATAATAAAATTCAGAAATGAAATGAGTAAAATTAAAACTGCATTAGAAACTCACAGCCTCCACTATCTTGGTGATGCTTAGCAAAGTATTTAACCTCAATGAAACTTAGTTTCTTTATGAATTATGGATGAAGAAAATATCTACTTTATGAATGGTTATAAAAACTACATTTTAAGGGGGATGGCTTTATTTCTATTTTCTTTTAAATGCATAGTGTGTGGGGGGGGGATGGTGGTGCTGAGGCTTAGCAGGTATGCCTCCGCCTGCAGTGCAGCATCCCTTATGGGTGCCGGTTCAAGTCCCAGCTGCTCCACTTCCGATCCAGCTTTCTGCTATGGCCTGGGAAAGCAGTAGAAGATGGTCTAAGTCCTTGAGCCCCTGCACCCATGTAAGAGACCCAGGAAAAGCTTCTGGCTCCTGGCTTTGGGGAGTGAACCAGCGGATCTCTCTCTCTCTTTCTCCTTCTCTTTCTTTCTCTCTGCCTCTGCCTCTCTCTGTGTAACTCTGACTTTCAAATAAATAAATATTTAAAAAATTAAAAAAAGTATAGTGAGTTTTTTTTTTCAATTGTTCTATAACAGGTTGCCACAAATTTAGCAGTTTAACATAACACATTATTCTCAGTATCTGTGGGCTTCTCAGGATCTCACAGGGCTGCAGTGAAGCTGAAGACAGAGAGGCAGCCTCATATGAGGCCAGTTCCTCTTCCACAGTCACTGGTTGGCCGCGGAATTCGGGCCCTTACAGTTGGAGGACTGAGGCCTTCAGACCTCGTGGAATGTCTGCAGATCCTTGCTGTGTTGCTGTCCCCACAACACCATGGTTTGCTTCCAAGCCAACAAGAGATTGTCTGCTGCTGCTTTAATGGTTCATTTGATTGAGTCTGGCCCCACAGAATAAAATTCTATTAACTCAAGTATACTTATTTTAACTCAGTCAACTAATTACAGCCCTTAATTACAATCTGCAAAATCCCTTCACTTTTGACTTATAATATACTCCAACGAGAATAAAATCACATCAGTTTCACAAGTCCTATTATACTCATGGAGCAGGGATTATGTGAATGTGTGTCATTGAGAGTAATTTCATTTATCTATTTATTTTCAAGTTTAAAGGAACTTTATTTTGCTTTATATGCTTTCTGTAGTTGTTTTATTGTATTTTTTGTACAATACAGCATGATCTTCATTACATGAATATAAAGTGATTGATCACATAAGGTAGTTGGTATGCTCATTTCTTTAAGCAATTTAAATTTTTTTTGATTAATACAAGTAAAATAACATGACTCTGGGATGCAATGTGCACCCCAGTACATGTGTGAACATGCAATGTGTGTTGATCAAATGAGGACAAAGAACAGCTTTATCTCCCCAACATCACCTCGTGTGTCAGAGCTTTTGACCATCTCCCTTTCAGCCATGTATCAAATATATTATAATTTATTATCAACTACAATCCCTCCATTGTCTTTTATTATTTTTAATTTTAATTTTGAATTTGTTTTTCAAAGATTCAATGTGATTTAGATACAATTCTAAGAACATGATAGTATTTAGTTCCTTCCTCCCTCCCATGCTCCCCCTCTATATGTCAGGTCTGGTTCCTTCTAGAAACTTCAAGGAATATTCTGTTCTCTATTTCAGCTCCTGTTGGCTGCTGGTTTCCCTTGACTTTCGTCTGTGTTACTCCAGTGACATTTCTCCTTTACTTAAATATGACTGTCACCATCTGATAAGAGCAGTTACTATTATATTTAGGATTTATTTGGATAATCCAGAATAATCTCCCAATCTTGAGATCTTTAATTTAGTCCTTTGTGCCACGTAGGGTAACAACCACAAGTTACATGAACTGAGACGGGAATTTATTTGGAGCCATTTTTCACCCTAACGCATAAGCATATGTATATGTGTAGTTTCATTAAATCCTATCAATATCCGTCTCCATTTCTCCAGGAAATGGAGAAACAGAGATTGAAGAATCTAATAGAGGTCATCTAGTAACTTTCAACACCAAAAACAGATCCTCAGAATCCCGACTCTAGAAACCACTTCTAAACCTGTACTGTGGCCAGAAGAAAGAAAGTTATTAGACAAATTCAAGACTTATAAAGGGTAGGTCTCAAGAAAGCTGTAATGATTATAAAATAATAAATATTTTCAAGGAGATAAAAGTATACAAAGAGCATCAGTTATTAGAGTCATCATCTATGCACAACATATGAAAGCGTCATTTGGGGTAACAGAATATAAGGTAAATGCTATCAAACTTGACATTTTAGAAAACAAGTAGAAATTGAAATGGAGAGGAAAATTGCGTGAGGGAAGAAAAGAGACAATTGTTTCCCTTGCAACATGAGACTGGAAATCCTAAGAATGCTAATAGAATAAGAGGTCAGGATAAAAATTTATTAGAGTCACCACTCAGGAATTCAGTGGAGAGTATTGAAAAGTGATTATTTTGTAAATATACAATTAGACAATTTATAAATGATTATATTGGATTCCTCTAAGAAGTGGTAGCATGCTTGGGATAGGAGGCTGCTGCTGTTTTTTCTTATAGATTCTTCCCCATCCCTTTCTTCTATCCATCTATTTTTCTGCCTATCGTTATATTTAAACAAAGAAATAAAATGATAGCAACATCTACATTTTGTCTTTATCCCAAAGATTTTTTACTATTATGGAAATACGATATGTGTTAAAATGAAATGTCTGTGAACCTTGGTTACCAAAAGAAGATGAGATGAAATTCCTTTTTGAGTTTCCGGGAGCTTTGTTTTCAATATAATCCTAGTGTGCAATTATTCTTACCTCTGATACTGATTACCCTTACAGTTCCTTGCCATTCTGAAGTTTCAGAATTATTAAAAAAAAATTCCTCCTAACATTAATCAGTTTTGAAGCCACAGGTACACGTGGAATATACATGGCTACCCATGTAAATGTTGAAAAGTTATAAACAAAACTTACTAAATGATTTGTACATATTATCTCCAGATGTCAGGTTCACATGAGACGTCTGAGTCGCTGGAAGCTCAGAGCCTCTGAAGCAGAATGAGGCTTTCAGCAGGCAGCCGCTCATGAAAATGGGAACTCCTTTCCAGCTCCACCTCCATCCTTCCTGCCATGTGGAGGGCCTGCCTTGTGTTTGCTCAAGCTTTCCTGGGTTTGTACACTCCAGCCTCAAGCTCAAGCATCCCACTCCATAATCTGCTGTCCCTTGGCCACTTCTTGGACCTGTTGATGCCAAAACAGCCTCAGGAGTAGCTTGGTGCTGAATTTTATGATTTTGATATAAAACATGATTGCACTTTTCATGAGGCCACATGTTTTGCTTCTAATAAGATTAAATGTGCTTTATCTTCCTTTTCTCTCCACCTCCTCTTACCCAATATTTATTTTCTCCTTCACCTTCTATCAGTTCTCTGTCACAATAAACTATGTAAAGAATGGCAGACACAATCCAGACCTCGAAATGAACCCTTATCCAATACAGATTGTAATAGCTACAACCGATGAAAATGAATGAACAGGAAAATGGGGGCACTTTGCTGCCATAAGTGTTTGTTGTCTAATATTAGGTCAATATTCCTGGAGTCACAGAAGAAAAGGATTTTTAAAACCTGCAAGAATTGCAACCTCCAGCAAACTTCACATCACTATTTAGGAAAAAAATTTAAATTCAGTAGTGTGGTAGTTTATTACATGACAAAATGTAAGGGGAAGGAAAATGTTCTCTTGTGTAAATGGATGAGACACTTACTGTGACAGAGCTAATTAGGCTCTTGGGAGAATTTATGCACAGCTAATAAGAAGCAGAGCTAAATGTTGTCTTAATTCACCCTCAAGCTCTTTCAAAAAAAATTGTTCATTCAAGTTGCACTAATTGAGCCAACAACCATTAACCTCTCTTTTCTGGGTACATTCCCCTGCTAACATAGAGAATCAGAGCTTTCTGTTTCACAAAGCTCATAATTTGTTTTGCTTTATTTTTCCATGCATTTTAAACATTTATCCAAAATATATTTATTGATGAAGAAGATACAAATAATTCAGGATTTTTTTCTTTATATGAGAGAATATTGAATTTTCATGCACAGAGTAAAAAAATGATTGATAATAATCAGTGCTATTGCTATCAAATAAGTACTTTCAAACAATATTTGTCAAAGTGTGAACTAGAACAGCCTATGATGTGGGTTAATAACTTTATAAATGAAAAAATATAATATGTTTTATGCAATCAAAATATCTCTCTTAAAAATGTGCATACATATGCAGTCATAATACACAAAAACACAATAAAAGTCTATGAACAGATTTGATATGAAAAATCCTCAATAGGACATTGCTTTATATTTTATATTACATCCACAAAAATGATGCTTAATATATACCAACTAGGGATTATATCTTCAAATCTAAGAATAATATTTATGAATAGATTTATAGCAAATTTCAAACTATGACTATCTTTTTCATGGTGCAACTGAAATGGCATTTTCTTCTTCATGGATTTCTTTATTATGTGAAAGATTTATATTCCCATTTATGACTTTTAAGATAAGTCAACTATTATAATTTTGTGTGATATCTCCAGTAATATAAAAATATAAATTATCTTGCATATATGTGGTCCATGTGAGGTTTAAGTTAATAAAAAAGGAATGTTGATCAATTTATCTTTTATGATTAAAAGTTGAATAATACTTTTTGATATTAAAAAAAATGTCAAAAATAATGCTTTTAGCAATACATAGTGATGTAATAAAACATAAAAATTCCATAGTAGAATAAAAACAACAGAATTGGAGATGCTTTTTAAATTGGCAAAAGTGGAACAACGGAAATTTATAGGACTACATATAATTTATAGTCAAGATAATATTTTATGCTATATCATAAATTCATAGCTGCTTATTGCATCATTTCTAAAGGAAAAAATGCTATATAGAGAGCCAAAGAATCCATATCTTAAATTACAACTTCATGTCCATGGACTTGAATGATGAGAGAAAACAAAGTGGGAAAATAATATTATTGATTAAAGCAAAATCCTAAACATTCTTAACTTCAATTTTTAAAATTAAACGTTTTCTGTTAATACCTACAATGTAGAAATGAGAACAAAATACTTCAAAATGCTAGCTATTTTCTATAGATGGTATGCTTTTTGAAGTTTTCGGTCATCTCCTTTTCTATGCTATTTGAACTTTCTATAATATTTAAACTTTCTACAAAAAGCATGCATGACACATGATATTGAATATATTCAGTGAAATATTTATAACTATAAAAACTTTAAAATGTAAATTACAAAGTGTTTCTAGACATAGATAAAGCTTATTGAGAAATTGTTTCTGCAATTTTCCTCTGTTCTTTTTCATATTATACAATAGAGACTAATGAATGAAAATTATTCCCTTTATCACAAATTTTCATTGCAGTTAAAGTGAGTGTTCAATAATGTGTGCCAAATATCACTATCATTGTACGTATGCCAAGGTCACTCTGAGTATTTTATTTCTTTGAGGAAATTTCATTCAAGCTGTTACTTTAATAAAAATGAAAATCAAAATAAATGAAAAATCAGAGTTGCAGACTATTTTTGCCTCTGATTTATCATCACAGAGATAATCAAATATTAAACAAGGCTCATGAAGATATGCTATATTATACTCACCAAAAACTACCCTAGTATCTACTGACTTCTATAACTGTGCAGTGTTAGCAAATGTACCTGGTGTATTTTATCTATCGATCTATCAATCAACTATATCAATGCCATGTATCCTATAAGGTACTGCAGGACAAATATGTGCAACAACAAAAATATGGCATTTTTCCTTTGGAGAAATCATTGCCTGAGGAAATAAGACACATAATCAGATATAATGTATAATGTTAGGTGCTATAACAAAAACATAAATAAAGTTAAGTGGAATTTTTATGAAGTTGGTGTTGATAAGCAGTCTTCACAGAAGCATAGCAATAAAACTGGGCTTTGAAAAGAGACAAGCAAAATTTTCCATATTGGATCAAAAGGATGTGCCATCTCTGTTAAAAAGTCCAAACTATGAGAAGTAACAGCTTTTTAAATATTCATAAATAATTATATATTACTTTAAAATCTAGGCATATATCAAACACTATTACATTGTGAGGTTATTATGGATAAAATGTGATTCATTTTGTCCAAATTCAATGAGTCTATGAAAGGAAAGCAAAATGGAAAATATAGATGCTGTAATTTCATGAATTTTTATGGCAACACCAAGTTTGTTTTTTGTTCTTTTTTGTTGTTGTTGTTTTTTGACAGTCAGAGTGGACAGTGAGAGAGAGAGAGAGAGAGAGAGAAAGGTCTTCCTTTTCCTTTGGTTCACCCCCCCCCCCCCATGGCAGCTGCGACCAACGCGCTGCACTGAAACGAAGCCAGGAGCCAGATGCTTCTCCTGGTCTCCCATGCGGGTGCAGGGCCCAAGCACTTGGGCCATCCTCCACTGCCTTCCTGGGCCACAGCAGAGAGCTGGCCTGGAAGAGGAGCAACCAGGGCAGAATCTGGAGGGCCTAGAACCCGGGATGCCGGCGCCACAGGCGGAGGATTAGCCTATTGAGCCGTGGTGCCAGCCCAAGACAAAATCAAATTCTACAGAGTCTACTAAAGCAGACAGGAGAGATTGGTTATATGTCTTTTGGGTAAACTGAACTAATTTTTTCAGAATTTGCCTGTGTTTTGGAACCTGAAGGGTTGCACTGGAACTTAAAAATATGATGGCCTATAAAAATATACTATTAAGAATAAGGAATAAATGGATGAGGATTCTTTAATGGAGTGGTGGTAGATAATGTATAGAATCCACTGCCTATGGTCAATCAACTATTTTGGTGTAGTCATCCAGGAGTTTATACTGCACAACTGCAAGGGATATGTTCATATTTTAGTTGATCCTGTCATGCTGAGGCCCTACTACACTCATACAAGTGTCCCAACACAAGGACAAAAGAAAGACAAAAATAATATGAAACCACATATAAATATATGTTTATATTTATAAAGAATAGACATCTAAGTATTACCTTTCTATTTAAACACTGAGAAAAATTTTAAAGACTAAATAAAGATTAAACATGTAATATATTGCAATTTTTGCTCTAATATAAAAAACTTTTCTCTGATTTCTGAGTATTTAGTTTGCTTATGTGGATGCAATTATGCATTAATAGTAATATTAATTTACTATATTTTTAAGAACAGGTTTTACAATAAAAATTTCTATTTCAGATTGTCTTTTTTGTCAATTCTAATGCTCTTTGGCAATTTTTGTCAAATCTCATGATATAATTATTTTAAGCTTGTAATATAGTGACCTACATGTATTTTGTTTGCTAATTGTTCTTGCTTATAATATTCATTTTATCTACTGTAGTTCTTTATTTTCTAGATATTTGGTTTCATGAGCATTAAAATTATTTTGTTTCTTTAATTTTCATAATAAAGGCTTAAAATTAAAAATCACTATATAAATGCACATGGAGAATACTAAAACTCTGTATACTGGGACTTCTATACATCCTTGTGTATAGGCACTGTATAAAAACTATCATATGAATTGACAGATTCAATGCAATACCAATCAAAATACCAAGGACATTCTTCTTAGATCAAAAATATGATGCTGAAATGTATTTGGAAACACAAGATACCTCAGATAACTAAAGTAATCTTATACAACAAAATAAAGCCAGAGGCATCACAATACCAGATTTCAAGACATACTACAGGGGAGTTATAATTAAAACAGTCTGTGGGCCGGTGCTATGGTACAGTGGCTTAAAGCTCTGGCCTGAAGTGCAGGCATCCCATGTGGGCACCGGTTCGAGACCCGGCTGCTCCACTTCTGATCCAGCTCTCTACTATGGCCTGGGAAAGCAGTAGAAGATGGTCCAAGTCCTTGGGCCCCTGCACCCACGTGGGAGACCAGGAAGAAGCTTCTGGCTCCTGGTTTCGGAAAGGCACAGCTCCAGCCGTTGTGGCCATCTGGGGAGTGAACCGTTGGATGGAAGACCTCTCTCTCTCTCTCTCTCTCTCTCTCTCTCTCTCTCTTTTCTCTCTCTCTCTGCCTCTCCTCTTTCTGTGTGACTCTGACTTTCAAATAAATAAATAAATTCTTAAAAAAACCAGTCTGGTACTGGTACAAAAATGGATGGATAAACAAATGGAACAGAATAGAAACACCAGAAATCAATCCAACCATCTATAACCAAATTATATTCAACCAAGGAGCTAAAACCAGTCCCTGGAGCAAAGACAGTCTCTTCAACAAACAGTGCTGGGAAAACTGGATTTCCACATGCAGAAATATGAAGCAAGACCCCTACCTTACACCTTACACAAAAATCCATTCAAAATGGATTAAAGACCTAAATCTAAGATCCAATACCATCAAATTACTAGGGAGCATTGGGGAAACCCTGCAAGACATCAGCTTAGACACAGAGCTACTATTAAAGACCCTAAAGCACAGACAATAAAAACCAAGATTAACAAGTGGGATTGCATCAAATTGAGAAGCTTCTATACAGCAATAGAAACAATCAGGAAAGTAAAGAGGCAACCAACAGAATGGGAGAAATTACTTGCAAACCATGCAACTGATAAAGGACTAATTAACAGAATATTTAAAGTGATCAAAAAACTCAACAACATCAAAGCAAACAACCTAGTCAAGAAGTAGGCAAGGGAATTAAACAGACATTTCTCATGAAAGGAAATCCAATTGGTTAAAACAATAGAATTAAAAAGGAGATAAAGTTCCAACATGGGAAACATTCCACACAGCAGACTCATAGAATGACAAACACCCTAAAAAGCACACTGACCTCAGAATCAGCCCCTAAGGTATTCGGATCTGGCTGAAAATCCCATGAGAGCATTTCAGCCATGGAAAGCCAAGACATAGCACCAAAATCGGTTCTGCATAAAGATCTCTGTGAGTAAGACCCCAGTGGAAATAAGGGGTCATCAAAGAACGATATACTTTAATCTGAAGGGAGAAGTTCCTCTTTGCTTATGGTACTGTCTAAATACTGACAGAGTTTGTGGACTCAAAATGCTTCCATAGCCTTGGCAGCTCATGTCAAGAGCCTCAGGTGGTCACTGATGTAAAAAATAATAGTGTTAATTGTTAAATTAACAACAGGAGTCACTGTGAACTTATTCCCCATGTTGGACCTCTGTCCTTAATGAGGTGTACTATGAGAATTAACAGTAAAACTTGTCTTCAAACTGTACTTTATACTTTTTGTGTCAGTGTGGGTACAAACATTTGAAACTCCTACTTAGTATAGAGTTGGTCTTCTAAGTCAATTAAAAACGAATCTTAATGAAAAATGAAATGAGAAAGGGAGTAGGACCTGGGATGGGAATTGGGGTGGGATGGCAGGGATGGGTAGAATTAACAGTGTATCCTTAAAAGCTGTACATATGAAATTTGTATTCATTAAATACAAACCTTCAAAAAAAGCTATCATATGAACTATTATTCAATAAAAATTAGCATATGAAATATTACTGTCATCTTTTTATATTTCTTAATATACTCTAATGAGATATTCTCTCCACTTTGAATAGTGAAGGTGGAATCAACTGTAATGTGATGTGATTTTTACATCATAAAAGCCATGTGTAATGTGTTAATTTTATGTTATCTCATAGTCAATGAAGTGAATACAATAATACCAAAGAAGGGAACTGACCTAATCAGAATATTTGGGTTGGATGGTCTACTCCCTGGAACAAGGGATGGTGGAGTGAAAAAGAGAATCACTTTTGTGTTTGTGAATGTCTCCTTTTCCTGATGTTCCCCAACTGTGTTGCAAGGCTCTTCATTCCTATCTAGACCGTATTTTTCCCATTTAAGATCTAATTGAAGAAACATAGTAATACCTATAATTGCTAACATCAATTTATCAAGTAATCAGCAAAACACCAAAGAACTAAACCATGTAAATTCTGAAGTGGTAAGGAGTAGAATGCCACAATGGTTGGACAAGAAATCTAACATGAAAGAGTAGACTTTGAATATGGGCTTCCCTGCCCTGACCAATTTAAGAGAAGAGCTTGTACTGAGTGACATCTCCAGGACAGTGTTTCACCAAGTTCAGGAAAAGGCCATACCCATTGAACCAGCAGAGTCTAACAAACCCAAAAGTCTACTCAGAAGTTATGACTAAATAGAGGTAGGAAACCCATATAATGTTGGGGCTGAATTCCAGCAGCACATCTCTTGGTTCTAATGATGAGGAATATTTAAACCATATTGCCTCCAATAGAGAGCTAGGGGACCTGTCAGGAATGATTGTCCAGCTCATAGCTTCTAGTGGAACTAAGGCTGTCCAGGGGAGTTAGAGTCCCAATTCACCATTCTGTACTGAAATTGTAGAGAAAGTACGGAGAAATGTAGAGCAAATGGACTTGTGAGCACAAAGCCAATCAAGAAAAGGTTCAGGAAATATTCTAGTCCAATTTTGTGAATAAGCATATGCAGTGTGGGTGAAGATTACATCACTTCAGCATATGTGACTTTGCTGGTTACTTGAAGAACTTTAAATGTAAATTTAGAAAATAGAAGATCTAGCACAGCACAATTATTTTTTTCTGGATCATTTCATTCACATGGTGAAATTATTTGAAATTCTCAAGGTATTGAAGCAAGTTCTATAGGTTTATGAGATGGACATAGACAATTTAGGATGAATTGTATCTTTATAGATCTAACTCATTCAATATTTATTGAACAAACCAATAACAGCCACACTCTTAAACGATGAAGACACAAGAAAGAAATGTAAATGAGCAATTCAAACACGAAAAGAATGTATAACCCCAACATGATGTACCTGTCAACTTGTGTAAAATTTATTACACATCAGAAAGTTTTTCTCTCATTTATAACCAATGAGAACTTCATAAGCAATTGATAAATGTAATTAACTATAAGGAAAGACTTGAGTTATTTTTAACATCCTTACTGAACACAACAAAACCATATCTGTTGACAAATCTAGTAAACATTTGTCTCCTTAGAAAAATGTGGCATTTTTGATAATGCCACATTATCAACCAGTCACAGAATCATAGAATTCTTTCCTAACCTTACTTTTGTAACAATTAATCTCCCATTTTTTGGCAAATAATACGGCTTCTGTATTTCTCTTTGGAGCTACTGCTACTGCCTGGAATGTAAATGCCAATGTTCCTTCGGTTTCAATTCTGGCTCTTTCCACAAAATTTGAGTTCTCCACTTTTTGTGAAACATATTTTATATGGACTACTACAATTTTTTCCTTATATGTATACATTCTTTCCCTCATGTGTTTTTCAAACGTCATGTATTTTCAAGGTTGTATATTGTTTTATTACTTTCATTATACTTTGTTGTACAAGATAGATAGTACTCACATTTAAACCACAAATTTGTGTCTACAATTATTATCAATTCTCTACATATGTGTGTATGTATATATATATATATGTATATATATATAAAACAAGGCAGCTGCTAGAATGCACTACAACCTGATGCATCTTGCATTACATACCCATCAGACTAAGCAACGATACAAAATCCTAATAATTCAGGTGGGTTTTTAAAAAAATCATTTATACAATTTGGCCGGCGCCGCAGCTCACTAGACTAATCCTCCGCCTGCGGCGCCGGCACACCGGGTTCTAGTCCCAGTCGGGGTGCCAGATTCTGTCCCGGCTGCCCCTCTTCCAGGCCAGCTCTCTGCTGTGGCCCGGGAGTGCAGAGAATGGCCAGGTCCTTGGGCCCTGCACCCCATGGGAGACCAGGAGAAGCACCTGGCTCAGCGTGGTGCACCGGCCACAGTGCACTAGCTGCAGCGGCCATTGGAGGGTGAACCAACGGCAAAGGAAGACCTTTCTCTCTGTATCACCTTCTCACTGTCCACTCTGCCTGTCAAAAAAAAAAAAAAAAAAAAAAAAAAAAAATCATTTAAACAATTAATTATCTAACCCTCTTTTAACCCTGAAGACATTGGAATCTGACAAAGTTCAATGACAAATCTGCGGCCTTACTGTGAATTAGTATTAGAGGTGAAATTAGAGTTAATATGTCTAAGTTACTATCCGAGGACTTTAACCCAGCAAAGGCCTGCCCAAGAAAGGTGGCACAACCGCAAGAGTATAAAATGAATCAACTGTTAAGATAGCATCACTTCCTTTCTGTCGCCAATTTCCAGACAAATTGATTTTTCTGTGATCAATAGAAAAGGAATTGTTGAGCACAGGGCTTGGAGCTAAATCTGTAGAATTTTCCTCACAAACAAGAGCAATAGGTATTTAAAAAAATGGTTATAGTCATCACTGGAAAGTTATTTGTTCCATAATATCTCATCCTAACTTTAGTCTCACCTTTCACCATTCTTCTGGTTAAATTAATACATTTCAACATTGTATATTCAATAAGTATTTTATTTAGTGATATTCCTGATATAAATACTTTTGTGTCATATTCTATTCAAAGAGTCAAGTGAAAACAACAGGGAGGCAGAGGTTAGTCTAGCAGTTAAGATGCCTTCATCCTGTATCAGAGTGCCCAGGTTTGATTCTTGGCTCTGGCTCCTGCCTCCAGCCTTCTGATATTGTGGAATCTGTGAGGCAGTGAGTGGTGATGGCTCAAGTGATTGGATTCCTGCCACAATCGTCTGAGACCTGGATCAAGTTCCTGGCTCCTGGCTCAGGACACTGGCCAGCTCCAACCATTATGACATTTGGGAAGTGAGCCAATGGATTACAGTCTCTGTCTCTCTTTGTCTCTGTGCCTCTCAAATTAAACAAAAAAAAAAGCACAAATGATAACTAACATCTGGAGATTAGCCATTTCTATGCATTCAGAGTAAAGGAGCTTCTTTACTGCTGAGTGAGTCACAAAGGATGCTAATCACACTAACACTGCTACATTGGGGTTGTCACAAACACAGAAGGGCTGGTGAAACATTTTGTGGGCTGGTAAATATTTTTCATCTATTTACATGGTTGACTGATACCATATAATAAATTTGCTTTAAAAAGCCCCATGCCAAAGGCAGTAAAATGTAATGTGAGGTGATAATAAGCTAATTAGAGCAAATTGCTGCCAAGCAAGATAATTATATTTAGTCTTAAATACATTGTAAGCAATGGATTTATTACTATGTCACATTATTACAAGTTTACCAAGTGTAGGGTAATGGCAAAAAAATAAGGTATTTTATGCATGAGCTAAACTTGTGATAGAATTCATCTAAGGAAAGTATTTTCTTTATAACATTTAATTTCAAAATAGTTTTTTTCCTCCACTACTCCACGACTCCCTTGCTGAGGGAGCCACTCTGTGTTTGAATTTCATTCACTATAGAGTATTCTTGTACTTGATTTCTTGTGCTACATATAATGCACGTGAGAGTATTCCATTCATATTGTATCAAATACTAGTATTGTATCCTTTCTGTTTTTATTTATTTTTAAAAAATATTTTGTATTTATTTGAGAGGCAGACACATAACACACCTACACACTCACTCTCATGCACTAGTTGGCTCCCCAAATGCCTACAATGGCTAATACTTGGCAAGGACAAATCTTCTAGTGAAGGACTCCTTCCATGTACGTGGTAGGATTCTAACTACTTGAGCCATCACTGCTGCTTCCCAAGGTCTGCACTGGGAATGGAGCCTGCAATTGAACTTGGGTGTACAAATTTGAGACATGAACATCCTCACCTCTAGGCTGAATAACTGCTCCCACAGTATTTTATTCTCCTTTAAAGTTGTGTCTAAGTTTTTAGCTTTTTATTATCGGCATTTATATAATTATTAACATTTTATTGAGTATAATTTATTTTTGAAAGCAGAATAATGAATGTATCCCCTCTCTTCCTTGCTTTTGACAGACATGTAGATTACGGTAGTTAGCTGTTCTTGCATAAGAACCTTTATGGATAAAAATTGCTTAGTTTTTCTTCAGTGAATAATGAGTAATGGCAATGACAGTTTGCAGGGTAAGAATATGGCTGGCTTTAGGAATTACTGCCTAATGGGCTGGTGTTAAGCAGCGACTTACAATGCCAGCATCCTGTGTAGGGGAACAATGGTGTCAAGTTCAGCCTTCTCAGCTTCCAATCTAGATTCCCGCTAAGGTGCCTGGGAATGCAGTGGGACAATGAGTGGCTGAAGTCTCCCAATCTTCCTATTTCTTCCCTTGCCTGAAATTTCTTCTCTGTACCTGTTCTCAATGCAGCAAATGAGTGATTTTTCCCAAAATTAAGTCAGATAGTCTCAGTACTCTGTAAAAAGGCGCATGATAATTCCCATCTCAGAATTAAATACAGAATCACCTTTGTTACAACTGGGCCTTAATTTCCTATTGCTCTGCCCTCTCTCACTGGAACTCAGTTACACCAACCTCTTGGCACATGTCTCTTAAACACTGAGCCTGCTGTCCTCTTTGCTTGAAATGTCCTTTTGAGATCCACATATCCACATGGTTTGTCCGCATGTCCTTCACATTCTCTTCATCTTGTCCTCAACCTTGACAATCCAATGTCTCAATCTCTTACTTTTCTAAATAATGTGTGTGCATTTGTGTGAATATATATGTGTGTATATATGCATATATATATGTATACATACACCCATATATATAAATTGAGATAGACAGTCTGCTTTAGAATCAGATAAGGAAACATTTTCCTGGAAGTGAAAAAAAAAATCAGATCAACCATGAGCATTTAAATTCATCTGCCACTTCCCTGTGTAAGCAAAGCACCATACAAGTTTTAGGATTTAAATATTACTGTAAATAGTGCACAACAAATACAATGTGTTGGAAATTTGTTTGACTGAAATTCTATGTACTACATGCCAGAACAGAGTAAAGCTGTAATATGCATTGCGAATGATGCAGGTTTAAAAACCAAGACTGATTTTGAAAGCAGTCTCATTTTTAATTCTAGATTTTTCTTAAAAAGTGACTTGTGCATTGCCTATAATTCGGTTTCTGTATCTGACTAGTGAAGATAAGTTTCTGGAAGAAATTCGGGTGATGCAATTATAAGAGCAATCAAGAGATAACAGTGATTTGCGTTCGTTCTCAGTTTCAATTCGTATCTGAAGAAAATATCAATTAGGTTTCACTGGGCCTATGGTTCAAAACAATTTTCTTGGCTAAACGTCTGCACAATGCTGGAATAAAATCACACTGGCATCACTGCCAACGATCAGGGATTAATAAAAATAAAAACATAGAACATCACCTATAAAGATATGCACTAAATTAGCACTAATTTATGTAAGTTATATGATTTTATTATTTGTTTATTTTATTAGCAATACTTATTATTGGATCTCAAATATTATATTTTATCTCAAATTTTTTCCAAAGGCCCAAAGTAAGCATCTTGAAACCGTTGTAGTAGAAAAAGCCATACAATGTAGACATGCGAATTATGCCAAATATATGGCTGCCTCACTAATTCATGAAAGCAAAATAAAAATACAGATTTAATGTTCATTTGTGGTAAGAAGGAAGAATGGATTGAATCTGAATCTGATAGGGTATACCTTGGCCCCATTAAATATAAATGCATTTTTTAATTTATTACTGACTGAGAGGCAGAGACAGACAAAGAGGGACACTCAGAGATCTCCCAATTGCTGGTTCATGCTCCAAATACCTACAATGTCCAGGACTGAGCCAGGTAGAACTCAGGAGCCTGTAACTCACTCTGGGTCTCCCACAGAGGCGACAGGCAAGCAACTGCCTCAGCCATCATGTGCTGCTTCCCAGGATGAACATTAACAGGCAGGTGGAATGGAGGATGGGGCCAGGATTCAAACCTATATGGAATTCTGGCCACCCAAGTGGTGGCTTAACTACTGTGCCAGACACCCATGCCAGAGACAATTTTGTTACAATTATAAGCAAAAAATGTAAATAAAAAATAAATGTACATATGCTTCTCTGCCCCTATGGCACTAGGGAGAATAGAGCAACTCTAGGTGAATTCGGGCCATTGTCAGACAAGCAATGCTATTAAAATATATTACAAAATTACGACCTCATGTAAGTCATAGTGATTTATCACTGGTGACTATGAAAAATACATAACAAATAGGTGTTTAAATATTTATTGTCCAGTCAACTTATCCGACCTTCACAGAACACAGGCACCATCTCTTCCTGTTCATTCCCAGGGACCATCTTTTTGCACTCCTTATAGTTAAATATACTGTTAATAGCTAACTCAAATTCATACTTATCATTGCATAGAAGAGGGAGTGAAAGTATTTTTGGTGTGGCTATTAAGAACCTATTTATATTTAAACAGCATAACTCCTCTTGCTGGTGCTTCTTTAGTCCCATTGATTCAATGCTTGCTTTATCATTATTCATGATATTGCCTATTCCACCATGTATTCCAAGAGTACAGATTTCCACTGACTCTCAAAGATTTCCACTGTGTTCATTGGTGACCACACATGTCTTATCCAGAGTATGTGTGAAAATAGGAACTGTAATTCACTTTCTGGTCATTTTAAATTCATTATTCAGAATAAATTTTCCATTTAAATGCAGAAAAATACACCCTCAAATAATGCCCTATCTTGCATTATTTAGGTATAATCACTACATTATTACAATTCTTATTCTCCTAGTATTGAATTCACCTCTGAATTCTACACACTACCACCAATTAGCAGAATAAGTAAATAATCTGTCAACAAAAAAATGGGTGAAGTGAATTTCTTATAATATACATCATTCTTAGCCGGCGCCGTGGCTCAATAGGCTAATCCTCCACCTTGCGGCGCCGGCACACCGGGTTCTAGTCCCGGTTGGGGCGCCGGATTCTGTCCCGGTTGCCCCTCTTCCAGGCCAGCTCTCTGCTATGGCCAGGGAGTGCAGTGGAGGATGGCCCAGGTGCTTGGGCCCTGCACCCCATGGGAGACCAGGAAAAGCACCTGGCTCCTGGCTCCTGCCAGGATCAGCGCGGTGCGCCGGCTGCAGCGGCGGCCATTGGAGGGTGAACCAACGGCAAAAGGAAGACCTTTCTCTCTCTGTCTCTCTCTCTCTCACTGTCCACTCTGCCTGTCAAAAAAAAAAAAAAAAAAAATATATATACATCATTCTTTTGCTTTTTTCCATTCAGTCTCTCTGTGTCTCTAACTGCAAAATTTAATCCATTTACATTTATGGTAAGTATTAATAAGTAGTCCTACTATTGCCATTCTGTCATTTGTTTTATAGGTTCTCGTTTTGTAATTTCTTTCTTTCCTTCTCTCTTCTTGTTTTCCTCTGAAGTTATTTTATCCAGTGTTTTGCTTTCTTGCTTATAATTTTTATGTTTGTTATAGGTTTTTACTTTGTGTTGCCATAAAGCTTATCATACTATGTTTTATTTATAAAAGAATTTTGAAATGATAGCAAGATACCATTAAAGATAAGTAAGGTGGGCCAGCATTACGGCATGGCAGGAAAAGCCACTGTCTGAGCCAACGGCATCCCATATGGGCACTGGTTCATGTCCTGCTGTTCCACTTTCAATCCAATTCCCTGCTATTGGCCTGAGAAAAACAGCAGAAGATGGCCCCTGTCATCCACACAGGGGACCTGGGTGAAGCTCTTGCTTCCTGGCTTTGGCCCAGCATGGCTCTGGAATTGGCAGCCATCTGAGAAATGAACCAGTAGATGGAAAAATCTCTTTCTCTTTCAGTCTTGCTAACTCTTTTTCTATCTCTCCCTCTTTGTAATTCTTTCTAAATAAATATATAAATCCTCAAAAATGATAAATAAGAAAGAAAAGCAAAGACCTAAAAATGACATCTCTAGGGGCCAGCAATGTGGTATAGTAGTTTAACTCTGCACTTGTGGCACTGGCGTTGATATGGGCACTAGTTTGAGTCCTGGCTACTCCACTTCCCACCCAGCTCCCTGCTAATGTGCCTGGGAAAGCAATGGAAGAGGGCCCAAGTCCTTGGGCCCCTGCACCCATGTGGGAGACTCGGAAGAAGCTCCTGGCTCCTGGCTACAGATCAGCTCAGCTCCTGCCACTGTGGCCATTTAGGGAGTGAACCAGTGGATGGAAGACCTCTCTCTCTGTCTCTCTGTAACTCTGCCTCTAAAATAAATAAATTTTTTAAAAAATGAAATCTCTGTTGTACTTCATAGTACTAGCTGTATTTTGGATTTTTAATGTTCTTTCTCATAATTTCTTATTTTCTCTTAACATCTTTATGCTATTATTACTATTTGAATAATTTTGTTTCTATACTTCATAATATATACATATAGCTTATGCATGTTAAAATTTTTGATTATTTTGAAAGTATCCTATTCTTACCAATGAATTTTATATCTTTGCAAATTACTTGTTTTTTTTTTTTAAATAAAGATTTATTTATTTGAAAGACAGAGTTAAGAGAGAGGTAGAGACACTTAGTAAGTGTGTGTGTATATGTAACATTGGGGAGTTTCTGTGATAAAAGTGGAACTCTGTTCTAATGATATTTAGATTATAGCTTTGATATTAAGAGGATAATCCACCTGTGGTTCAATAAAGAATTCAATAAACCAAACAGCTCTTTACTACTTATTAATTAAATATTCTACTAGGTCTAACAAAATCACAATAATCACTTCTGAGAGAATAGTTTGTCATATAACAAATATTTTAGGATATTTCCCTTTATTTTATATTTTCCATTAGTGGAAAATACTTATTGAAATAAGATTAATTATGTTGTTCAGCTAACTCAAACATTACTAACCACAGATAGAAATTTCCTTAAATGTAAAATTCTTTTAAAATATTTCATTTTAGTATAATGCATATGATAATGAAAATCATATTGGCTTGGTATTCCATCATTTGGAAATGCTAGTAGCCAAGTGATGAATCATGAAGAGTTTAGATAAACAATTCGATTTTTAAGAAAAACACAACAGTGCTGAATTGTCCATGCAAAGATTCTCAGCAAGACTTTGTCCTCCAAGTTCAACCTTTAGAAAACTCTTTTGAAATCCTCTAATCATTCCTTTTACCCTGGCAAATGATCAAAAATTGCTTGAATACTACCATTAGATCAATAACATGAATTTATTTCCCATTGCTTGAGGTTGAAATATATGGTTAAAAACCTGAAATACATGGAATTTGTTTCCCTTACATACATAAAATCAAAATCTCTTGGGCAGCCATTTGAGTTAAATGCCAGACAATTCAATTATACTTTTTTATGTTCTGAAATTATTACTCAATTATAGATTTCTGAATGCCTTTTGAAAGAGAAAATAAAAAGTGGCTGATTACAAAATTCCTCAAATAATCTTTACTAATTCTTCTCAAGTCTACTATCTCGGAGGTCCACATATAGAATCTTATTTATTTCAATATAACACCTTAGAAAAACACAACCTGCATCTTTACTAATTCTTTTCAAATATAATACCTTGGGGATGCAAATCTTGTATCTCAGTACACTCTCTTTTTAAAAAGAAAACTTCTACAGTCTCATTTGTTAAAAATCAAAGAGAGAAAAATAGTGCTTCTTGTTCTTTCTGGTATAATTTCCATTGTCTCCAAGTTCAATTGCTCTGTGAGAAGTCATAGGAAGTAACATTTACAATGTAAATACTGGAAGACAGGATATAATGTAATCCCTATACTTTCCTAATTGATTTTTAATTTTTTAAAAGATTTATTTACTTACTTGAAAGATCAAGTTATAGAGAGATCTTCCATCACTGGTTCACTTCCCAAATGGCCACAACGGCTGGAGCTGAGCCTGTGCAAAGCCATAGCCAGAAGCTTCTTCCCTTGTCTCCCACATGTGTGCCAGGGGCCCAGGGACTACGACCATCCTCTGTGGCTTTCCCAGGCCATTAGAAAGCAGCCATATGGGAAGTGGAGCAGGCGAAACTTGAATCAGCTCCCATATGGGATGTGGGCACTGCAGGCAGCAGCTTTATGCACTGCGCCATTCTGTTGGCCATTGTGTCTTAAAGCATGATTCATTTTCTCTATGTATTAATAGTGATTAATAATAATAACTTTTTACAGTAGTATATTGGGTGAATAAATCAATTTAATATTTTAAATGTCTTAGAACATTACCTAACACATAGTAAGTGCTCGGTAAATGAAAGCATTGTTTTTTTTCTAAGGTAGTGCATGTACTCGTTCTCTCACACACATACTGTATATCTATATGTGTGGGGGCTGGCACTGTGGCTCAGTGGGTAAAGCTGCCACCTGCATTGCCAGCATCCCATAAGAGTGCAGATTTGAGACCCGGCTGCTCCATTTCAGATCCAGCTCTGTGCTATGGCCTGGGAAAACAGTAGAAAATGGCCCAAGTCCTTGGGCCCCTGCACTCACGTAGGAAATCTGAAAGAAATTCCTGGCTCCTGGCTTTGAATTGGCACAGCTCTGGTCATTGCAACCATCTGGAGAGTGAACCAGTGGATGGAAGACCTCTCTCCTTCTCTGCCTCTGCCTCTCTGAAACTGCCTTTCAAATAAATAAATCAATCTTAAAAAACTATATGCGTGTATGTATATTTATACTTAATGTGGTATATATACATGTACTACATATACCTTAGCTGTTGTATGGGTCATAACCATCATGGTAATATTTATTCTTAACAACATATTCCCTTACTGGGTGTTTATTCTTTTGACCATTTGTTCTCACTCAACTAAGAGTTCTGTAAGAATACTTCTCTCTGTGCTTAAACTAATTACTCGAGAAGAGAACTATTATTATGACAATATTACTAAGACATAGGAGGTTTAGTATCTTACCAGTGAATGTAGAAATAAGTCCTGTCTGGCGTACAACCACCTCACTATTTAGACAAGGGAAAAATCAGTTCTCTCAGAAAAATTGAAGTGAATGGGGAAAAGTTAAAATAATTGGTGGCCTGGTGATATGTTTTATGCTTTTATTAGTAAAAAAAAAAGTATGAATGTATAATATCACAAAGGAGGAGTATTTTTTCTCACTTACTTTAGACCAACCTAGCCATGATTTATTCTATAATACCCCTGATTTTACTTTGGCAAGCACAATTACCACTTTACACTTTTACTTCTTTTTCTCTGTTTTTAGAATTTCTGGACAAAGATCTTCCTGGTTTCTATATACCATTTATCCTATTTAAGTCAGTTTTCAAGGTAAAATAAATTGCTGTTCTCTCTCATCCACATTCTCCTCAGCTGTTCACAGCTACTGTCTTTTTCAACTGGTTTTTCAACTCTGAGCTGCATACTTGACATTTATTGGAAAATCAATTTTTTTTCTCTCTCTTTAGCAAAGAAACTCCCTGGAAGTAGTATTAAAACCTGCAATTCAACAAAGCATTTTGAAATGTTACACTCTAAAGAGAAAGGCTTTATTTACCCAGTTAATAACATATGATATGTCATGGCTCCAAACCTCCAATAATATTGTTTCAAATACGTTTTATTGGTGCTGACATAGATAAAAGTAATGGAAAAAAATGTAGAGTATCATTTTCTGTCTTCAAAGTCATTATTTGTAAAAAAAAGATTTCACTTTTTTTAAGATGATTTTTATTAAAATTAATTTAATAGTTTTAAGAAACTATACTAACATTCTGTGCTAGAAAAATTCTGATATGATAAAATGTGCTAAATACATGTGTTAAATATTAAAGCATACATTGGTTTTGATGATTTAATCTCATACTTTATTGTCTAATATATAAATTAACTATAGAAAGATCTGATATTCCTGGCCTCCATTATTGCTTTTGTGAAAATAGACTTTCCTAGAATCTGATCAATACCTTCTTCAGTATTTATTTCTACCCATCATGAAATATAAGTGCCACAGTATTTTTGGTTAAGTCAGTATTATAAGCACATGAGGCAAATAAACATTTAGGCCTATTTTTTTTTTTTTTTTTTTGCTTATCAGACAGTCAGGTTGCAGATCTACCTATAGCTTTATGGGAGGTTAATTATAATGCAAACAGATTTTTATTTTTATTGATAGATAGACATCAATTTTTCACAGATACTATCATTAACTACAGCCATTCATCTTGGTTTTGTAATTCAACCTTCTTTTGTGACCCATCCAGGCTTACTGCTTTGTTTCCTCTTAGTCTTCTTGTTACTGACATGAATTATTTTATGAATAAGAGAAAAATATTTAATGTAAATAACAGTGTTCACATTTTGGCTTTTAACAGTATTCTGAAAGAGTTTAATAGATTGAAAGTTTTCTTTTCTGTTCACATCATTATATAGCATGGATTTTAATAATTCAAATACTCATTGAAGATATTAGAGGATAAACGTATTATTTCAAAAAGATTCAGTACATAAGAACTTTCTTGATTTCCTGTGTGGCCTTGAGGGAGTTATAAGATCATTTGAAACAAAATCTGTAACTTTGTTTTCCACATTGCTTTAATCCAATTAGTATTTATCTTACTTTTGGATTTAAGTAACTGTCCACAGCATTCTTTCTGTCATATTAATACCCAGATAAGCTTCCAATAGGTTCAGAACATTCCATAATTTTACCTTGATCAAAGCATCATCTTTATCAGACACAAAAGATCTTTATGCGTATAGAAACATTTAAACACTTTCACTTACTGGTTGAAATGTGTGTTTATTTATCCTTTATCATGCTTTAATTATTGTGGCATTATGAAAAATTTTGTTGTGTGTTATAAACAGTTTTATTTTAATATTCTGAATAGTTAAATTTCCCTGAAAATATTTACCAGCACCTGTCTTTTTTAGAAAATTTATATTTAGCTTTTCTTTTTTTTTCTGTTAATTTTTCTTTATTTCCTTCAATTTTTGCATATCTTTTTTTAACTTTTATTTAATGAATATAAATTTCCAAAGTACGATTTATGGATTACAATGGCTTCCCCCCCATACCGTCCCTCCCACCCACAACCCTCTCCTTACCCACTCCCTCTCCCCTTCCATTCACATCAAGATTCATTTTCGATTATCTTAATATACAGAAGATCAGCTTAGTATACATTAAGTAAGGATTTCAACAGTTTGCTCCCACACAGAAACATAAAGTGAAAAATAATAGATGATTTTTTTTAAATGATGATGAAATCAGATCAGACCTATTGTCATGTTTAATCCCAGTGAGAGTCAAGTTGGGAATTGATAATTTCTTTTTCTTTTTCTTTTCTTTTTTTTTTTTTTACAGAGGATCAGTTTAGTATGCATTACGTAAAGATTTCAACAGTTTGCACCCCCATAGAAACACAAAGTGAAATATATTGTTTGAGTACAAGTTATAGCATTAAATCTCAATGCACAGCACATTAAGGACAGAGATCCTACATGAGGAGTAAGTGCACAGTGACTCCTGTTGTTGACTTTACCAATTGACATTCCTGTCTATGGCATCAGTAATCTCCCTCTGCTCCAGTCATGAGTTTCCTAGGCTATGGAAGCCCTCTGAGTTCTCCGATTCTTATCTTGTTTAGACAAGGTCATAGTCAAAGTGGAGGTTCTCTCCTCCCTTCAGAGAAAGGTACCTCCTTCTTTGAAGACCTGTTCTTTCCACTGGGATCTCACTCACAGAGATCTTTTGCCAGAGTGTCTTGGCTTTCCATGCCTGAAATACTCTCATGGGCTTTTCAGCCAGATCCGAATGCCTTTAGGGCTGATTCTGAGGCCAGAGTGCTATTTAGGACATCTGCCATTCTATGAGTCTGCTGAGTATCTCACTTCCCATGTTGGATCACTCTCCCCTTTATTTATTCTATCGGTTAGTGTTAGCAGGTACTAGACTTGTTTATGTGCTCCCTTTGACTCTTAGTCCTTTCATTATGATCAATTGTGAACTGAAATTGATCACTTGGAATAGTGAGATGGCATTGGTACATGCCACCTTGATGGGATTGAATTGGAATCCCTGGTATATTTAGCTTTTCTAGTGAAATATTACTTCTGTTATTCTATGGAGAATATGATAGATTTGTTAGATAATATGACAAAAATTGGCATTTTGTGATTTTGTATCTTCCTATCTATCAGCCTATCATATTCCTCTGCTTAAATAGACCTACAGTTTTCCTATTAAAAGAATCTTATTTTTAAAACTCATTTTAGCTATCTGTATATGTTGTGTATTTACTTATATGTGTTTTAACAGTTTTTGTTATTTTACCATTATATTTTTAATCTTCAAATTCATGATTATTTCTATTGAAAAAGGAATTAAATTCTAAGTACTATTTCTTTTTAATCCAGTATATTTATGTAGCCTCTTGCTCTTTTCTGTAATATTTCAATTAATCTTGCATCTCCCAATTATTATTTTTTTACAGGCAGAGTGGACAGTGAGAGAGAGACAGAGAGAAAGGTCTTCCTTTTTGCCATTGGTTCACCCTCCAATGGCCGCCGCGGCCAGCGCGCTGCAGCCAGCACATCGCGCTGATCCAAAGCCAGGAGCCAGGTGCTTCTCCTGGTCTCCCATGGGGTGCAGGGCCCAAGCACTTGGGCCATCCTCCACTGCACTCCCAGGCCACAGCAGAGAGCTGGCCTGGAAGAGAGGCAACCGGGACAGAATCCGACGCCCGGACCGGGACTAGAACCCAGGGTGCCAGCGCCGCAGGTGGAGGATTAGCCTATTGAGCCGCAGTGCCGGCTGCATCTTCCAATTATTAAAAACTATTAGTAAGCAATAAACATAAAAACACTTCCTATCTAATATTTGTACACCTAGTTGTACCGTCTTGCTGGATGACATTGCCTCTGATCTCCAGGACATTGTTAAAGAATAGATCAGATGGATAAAAACCTACATAGATTCTGAATTCAAGAGCACTACTTCTAGTGTCTTTCAGTAAATGACTATATTGCTTTCTTAGATTAAAATATTTTCAATTACGGATATTTTATGGTATTATTTAAGATTAATATGCTTTTCAATCTGTACTTGTGGATATTATCAAATGTTTCTTCTAAATCCCAAAAGATAGATCAGCAGATGATGTTTTCTCTTTGAATACTTGTTAGGTCCTATTTTCTGACCACTCAGCACATACCCATTACCTTCTTCGGAGGACTTCCCATCATTTAGATGTCTACCCTCTAAACTGTTAGAATCTATAATACTCGGTAATTTAATGAGGAATCATCACAGATTTTAATCGAGGTCTAAATCTAGAACTAAAGCTTCAACGACTTACATACTCGTAGAGAATTTTCTTCAGAACTCAGCCACTTAGAATTTCTATAGAATTCATTTTCTGGCAAAGTTACCTGGATTTCTGTATCATCAGAGGCAAAGGGTTGAACTCTGACACTCAAGTTGCATTGGTGGAGATGTCATTTTAGTCATGATAATGCTTTTCTCTAGCAATTGAGTGATCTCTATGACTGCAGTAATTTTCTCAACAAGCCGAAATCATAGCATTTTGGGGGGGGGGGATGTAACTAGAAGTTTAATTTTTGTGTAATTTCAAGAATAATATTTTGAATAAAAATTAATTGCTATGAAGTCTATATGAGTTAGAGGTAGATATAAAAAAAAAAAAAACAAATGATATCTGATAGTATTGAAATCTGAGACTGATTTTGTTCCAAGAAAAGCCTTAGACAAATTATGCTTACTATAGATGTTTTGACCATTAAATGATTCATGAATTGGCCAGCACTCTGAATCAGATGAGGTTCAGAGAGTTCTGATACATGATATGAACAAGAAATACCTGCACAAAAAAAAATGAAATGAAGTGGCTACTGTGGTTCAGCAGGTTAAGTTGCCACTTGAGATGCCACAATCCCATGTTGGAACTCTGCTCTGAGTCCCAGCTGCTCCACTTCTGATCTAACTTCCCACTAATGTGCCTGGGAAGGCAACACAAGATGGCCCAAGTAGTTAGGCCCCTGCCATCCACGTGGGATACCAAGCCTGCCCCTGCCCCTCAGCTTCTCTCTCTCTTTCCTCTGTCATTCTGCCATTCAAATAAGTAAATAAATTTTTAAGCAAAAAAAAGAAAATGGAAGGGAAATGCAGAAGCAGCTGGACAGGTTGCATTTCATAGTTTTCTGTAACTGACTTAAGTTATAGGTGCTGTGATTGTCTAAGACTCAACTCTTAAGAGGTTACTTTTCTTAGGTTGAAGTTTGTCTACATAGCAAGTTAATTTTAAGTTCACTATACAGGGACCTAAGATTTGGAAGTGGCCTTAGACCAAGTTGAATTTAATGGTTTTCTGTCCTGGTTTGTAATTCTGTCACTTAAAAGAATAATTAAAAGATGTGACCATGGCACTCCAAGGCATACATTGGCATATTAACTAAATTACTATGCATGAATAACTGGAATAAAGTGAAAGGATTTTTATAGAAAAAAAAAGCAAAACACAAGGGATAAATCATTATTTGGTTACCTTATTTTTATGGACAGATTAAAGAAAGAATAGAAAGCTCAAAGACCAATATTCTGGAAATATACTCAAAGAATTTTGATTGTTGACTCTCCGAAGCGCAAAAATAATAATGTCTATTTGTGAAGAAGAGGTTTCAAAATCAGCCAAATCTTTAACATAAAAATACGTAGAAAAGCTTTCCCCAGAGAATCCATGCTACAATAATGCTTCTATTCATTCCTCTCATCGAACAAGGGAGTTCGCAAGTTTAAGTAGGAAATCATCAGCCATCTACTTTACAGTCTGGATTTGGCTCCTTCTAATTTATTTTTTTTGCTTCCTAATATTAAAAAATAAGAGCATTCCTTATTCTTTAGCATTAATGTAAAAAAGAAGATTGCATTGGCATGTTACATTTTCAAGACTCTGTTCTTAAGAGTGGAAAATGGCTGGTGTCAGTGTCTTCAACCTGAAGGAGTTTATGTTGAGAATCAAAGTTGTCATTTTCTGTGAAGCTTTTAAAGTCCTTTCATAACAACATGAGAGCACAAATGCCTGCAATGAGAGTAAATGTTTTTTCTGGAGTATTCCCCAAACTCACTGGCCATAAGTAACCTCTCCTCCCCCTGGACTCTTGAGATCATTCTAGCCTTTCTCAAATGCTCTATAATAACCCATGAAGCTGTCATATTTCTACACACATACCTCCATTAACTCTAATGTTATCATGCTATCCAAACCAATAATGAGGCTGATAACCCAGCATTCTCTAGGGGGCCAATTATAAAGTAATTCTGGGAGAAAATGTATGAAAGTATTGAAAAATTTTGTTAATTTATTTGGAAAAAAATGCATGAATGATATTGTAAGAATGGTTTCTGAGAGTATTTGACAAGGCAGAAGGAAATGTAGTTTTAATAAAATTAATGTTTTGAAGAGTATATTAAGTATTATGGATTTAATATTCTAACTATAAAAATGGAAATGATTTTAATTAATATGCCAGAAAAATGAGATGCCAGAAATTCTTTTGAATAACATGATGGAAGTAAAAAGAAAAACAATGATATTATGGCTGAAATACATTGTGATGGCAATTTTTTGCAAGTCAGAGATGTTGCTAACACATGCTACTATTTAAATTTATTCCCCTAATTGTTGGAGGGATAATGTAACCACTGGGTAGCAGAGACCAAACAACTTCAGTTAAATGCAAAAATAATTATTTGATCATGGAGTTCCTAGTACAGAAAGAGGTAGGCTACTCATTAAAAATTCAGCTGAGGTTCTACAACAGTAAAGAGTTATACAAAATAAAACAAAATCAAACAAGAGAAAATTGCAGATACAGCAATGAGAAGTTTGTCTTGAATTAAAAGATGGAAACTTAGAGCATTTCACTCCGCTCCCAGAAGTGAGTCAGTTCATAATCTCAGATCTACTTCATAAAGTTGAATCTAGGTAACAAAATCAAACGACAGCCTACAATAATGTCATTGGTGCATATTTTGTGTTTGCCTTTCCCAAGGAACCTGTCAGCCAAGCAGACAGCATAGTATTTATTATGAACTTCAGGCTTTGTTGGGTGTAGATACAAATGAATGAAAATCCTGGGAACCATATTAACATTGTGTTCCATGGGTTGATGTAAAGAATTAGCAATAGTTTTCCCTGATTTTTGTTACATAGTTAGTACAAAGGGCCTGACTGCCACTCCGGTTACTTTCTCAGTGTTGTATATTGAATTTAATAAATTCACTTCTTAGTTGATATATTATGTGTATTAGCTTCCTGATTTATGGAATTTATACTAGAAAGGAGCTTCTGCTTTGTAGGTTAATTCATCCCTAGAAGATATCCACTTAGTTTACTTTGAGGCCATACAGAATACAGCTAGGATTGGAAATGAGTATGGATTATAATTCACTAGCCAACTGGTAGTTCTCATTGAAAAGATAGATAACTTTATAGCATACACAGAAGTGGGGAGACAGATATGGAATCTCTCAGGGCTAAGGAAGGAATGTTCCAGATGAGGAGCTGCAAAATTTAAAATTTGTTAATTTCCTGAGAAATAATCATCACTATTTTTCCATAGCATTCCACGGGCTCCAGTAATCTAAGGCAATTAGCTTAAAGATGCTTCCTCATTTCAATAATCCATAGAATATGATGTTGGTCCAGTAAAGAATTACATAATATTGATTTGTTAATGAATCTTAGAGAAAATGAAGTTAATGTTTGGTGAAACACATGTATGCCAGAGAGTAAAAGATAATGCCCAAATGAGTAGTATATTGAGACCTGCCATGTCAACTAAATTCTGGAATTCTATGGCCTCAGGCATGTTAGTTGCTAACTCCACTAAATGACTTCGCAACACAATCACAAGTACAGATTTATAATTCAGGGTACCTGTGAGTGAGGAAAACAACAATAACCTTTTCCCCTCTTCCATCCACTTCCAACCAACTAGACCTTAATTGGCTGTCTTTTGGCTAATAGAAATCTGAATGTCAGCTGGGTTTGCATGTTGTGGGGAGCAATCCGGACTGGACTGAGTTACTGGAATTAAGACTTATTCTGTGCATCTGCTCTCCCACAATATGGCGCTGGGAGAGAAGAAAACAGCTTCCACACAGCTGCCTCCAGTTCAACCAATAAACTGTAGGACTTGCTCCTGATTGGAGGAGAGCAGCGTACTCGGCGTGTGGGCAGCTGAGTTGGGATTGGCAGAGGAGGACTATAAAGGAGGAGAGAGACGGCATGCACCAGGAACATCTAAGGGGAACATCTGAGGGAACACCTGTGCAGCCCCCAGAGAGCCGGCCGGCGGTGTGCCGCTCCCCTGCGGAAGTGGGGAATGTGGCCAGGGGGAACTGCCCTTCCACGGAAGTGGAAGGGATAGTAGCCAACCCGGGAAGAACCAGCAGCAAACCCGGGGAGGGCCGAGCAGACAGAAAGAACAGCGCAGGGTCCTGTGTCGTTCCTCCACGAAGAGGGGGAGCGACAGCATGTAACATTGTTTATTGAAAAATAAACCAACCAAAAAAATAAAACCCAATTATTAAACTACATCTGGACTGGGTTAACTATTAAAAATAAAATACGGCCGGTGCCGCGGCTCACTAGGCTAATCCTCCTCCTTGCGGCTCCGGCACACCAGGTTCTAGTCCTGGTCGGGGCGCCAGATTCTGTCCCAGTTGCCCCTCTTCTAGGCCAGCTCTCTGCTGTGGCCCGGGAGTGCAGTGGAGGATGGCCCAAGTGCTTGGACCCTGCACCCCATGGGAGACCAGGAGAAGTACCTGGCTCCTGCCTTCAGATCAGCGTGGTGTGCCAGCTTGAGCGCACAGGCCGCGGCAGCCATTGGAGGGTGAACCAATGGCAAAAAAAGGAAGACCTTTCTCTCTGTCTCTCTCTCTCACTATCCACTCTGCCTGTCAAAAAAAAAAAAAAAATAATAAAATAAAATACAGTGTTCTTTACTTCTAATACATTGAATCATTGTGCACTTGGGACAGTCTTTACAATAATCACATACTTTTGGATTTATAAGCATGGACAACCATGAGATAATGGATTAGGTAACTTGTGGTTTTATATTTACATTTTATAATTGTTGAGAGTTGATTCACTTTCTACTCTTGGTCCATAATGTAGGAAGACATTTTCTTAAGTGCTTGTTGTTATTCACCGTTTTCCTTTCACATCATGTTTTAGTATAGCTCAGTGGGGCTCTGTCCTATTGTCCCACCCCAGGTCTAAGGCAGTACAGTGTTTTGCAATGCCTGTTTGCTGTTTGGTTCTCTTTCACCAACAGAAACTTTTCACAACCTTTCCCCACCTTCAAACCCATGCTTTCAAGAAGTGAGACTATTTATTATTCCTTTTCCTCAATAAATTATTTTGTATCCCTCTCTGCTTATGGAATGAGAAAAACAAAACACATGGCTTCAGCACTCACCACTGTGGTTTGTTCTGATTTCATATTCTGTCTGGCAGTATTTTATTTGAGCCCATGTCTGTTACCTCATGTTCTATTTTTCTATATTTTACATTTTCAGAAGCAAAAGGGTACATGGAAAGTTAAGACGTATTAAGTGACCTTGACCACGATCATCTTTTTAATAAATCATGAAACTGAAATCCAGAGAGAGGATGGTGTTGATAACAAAGATGACACTGCTACTGTTATGTCACATGTTATATTTCCAAAATGTCCTTTCCTTAAATCTTTCACTTGAGAAAAATAATTACTTAGAACTAATTAGAAATTATTAAAAAATGATACTAGGGCACATGTATCTAGGGCAATTTACTGTATCTCTTACTGTTCTATTATGAAGAATTAAATACTTTTACAAGGCTATTTTCCCCTTTGGATGTTGATCTAATTATACAAACCTGTAAAAGAAAATGCTATTTATCAGGTGTCATTTCTTTTAACTTTCCCCCTGCAGTGTGATTCCTTCAGTGTAGTCATACTGGCATAAAATTTCTATTGTGAGAAACTATTCATGTCTTTGGTTCTCTTGTCAGTTTGTTAATGAAAGACCAAAATTAGCTGTTTCCCTTTCAAAAATTTTGCCTAAGTTCCAAATGCTTAAAATGCTAATGATTATCTTACACAGGTCTTGATTAGTAGTTAGCACTTCATTAGATGAAATATAATATAAAATATATCATGTATACAATTGAAAATCTTTTAGTTTAATTTCATGGACAGTCTACTTTTTCTGTTTTAGGTTGCCAAAAATGATACAAGTACTCTGAAGAAATAACATATCGGAGTAATGCAGTGTTAGTCTGGAAGTATAATTTTGTCCATATTGGTAAATGTGTGTTGTTTAATTTTTTTAAGAGCAAGGGGGATTTGTAAAGTTTATATCCAACAAGAAAGGCCATTCCCTGGTATTCCCTGGTATCTGTGATCTTGAAATATTCCAGCCTGCCTTGTGACATTGCGTGTTTCTTGGGTTATTTGCTGTAATCAAAATGCAATCAGTATTCAAAAAAACACAGACTTTTCCTTTGGACAGTCCATATTTCAAAGAGTATGGATAAAAAGTGAGTGCATTTTGTCAACCTTGAAGAATATTTTCTTAATTAGCATGATAAACAAGAAAAATGGGTTTGATTGATACAAATAATGATGAGTTAATGAATATGATCAATATGAGAAATGGGCACTTGACATGGTCAAAAAAACTCAGATTGGATGATTTATTTTTAGAGATTCTCACTGCATTTGTTTAAATAGACTGCATACCATCAAGATCTACAGTTACTGCCTTTGTAAACTGTTTTGCTTAATCCTCTAAATGACCAGCATCTGTTGTCTGTTTTGAGTTTAGGAATTCTTGCAATGGACATGAAAGTGCAGATCTTCTCTTTGATACACTAATTATGTTTGGGTATATACCCAGACATGGGATTTCTGTGTCACATGATAATAATATTTTTTAAATAAAACTAATCTTAATTTTAAAAAGAAATTATTTCTTCATTTTATTTAGCTGAAAGGCTGAGAAACTGAGATAGAATGGAGAATAATATATATTGGAGATATCTATAATAGATCATGGAGAAAAACAGATATTCCCTCAATCTGGTGGTTCACTCCCCAAACAACCACAATACACAGGGCATAGCCAAGTCAAACTGGGAGTCAGCAGACTCCATCTAAGTTTCCTACATGGATGTAAGGGACTCAGACCCTTGAGGTATTACCTGCTGTCTCTTGCATGGTAAAAATTAGCAGGAAGTTAGAACTGGGAGCAGAGCTAGGACCACCAGGATTGCAATATAGCAAGTGGGAATTTCAAGAAGTATCTTAATGCTACACTAAATGCCTGCTCCAGATCGACCTTTTTTTTTTTTTTTTTAATTTTTGAGGATCTCCTATGCTGTCTTCCATCGGACTGAACCAATTTACATGTACACTAAAAGCATTTAATTATTCTTTTTTTCTTAACATTTTTCTTACCTTTGTTGTATGATAATAAACATCCTAAAGGTATAGAAAGAATAAGATACTTAGGAATAAATTTATTCAATAAAATTAATAATCTACACAATGAAGTTAAAGCTAGAAGAATATACAAGTAATGGAAAGATATTGTGTGTTATGGGTTGGAAGATTTAATCTTAAAATGTCCATAGTGCCCAATGATACACAGATTCAAAAAAATTATTTTCTTTCAGTATTTTTCTTTAACTTTTATTTAATGAATATAAATTTCCAAAGTACAGCTTATGGATTACAATGGCTTCCCCCCCCCAACCTCCCTCCCACCCGCAACCCTCCCCATTCCTGCTCTCTCTCCCCTACTATTCACATCAAGATTCATTTTCAATTCTCTATATACAGAAGATCAATTTAATATATATTAATTAAATATTTCAACAGTTTGCACACACATAGAAACACAAAGTGAAAAATACTGTTTGAGTACTAGTTATAGCATTAAATCACAATGTACAGCACATTAAGGACAGAAATCCTATATGAGGAGTAAGTGCACAGTGACTCCTGTTGTTGACTTAACAAATTGACATTCTTATTTATGGCATCAGTAATCACCCTAGGCTCTTGTCATGAGTTACTAAGGCTATGGAAGACTTTTGAGTTCACCAACTGATCTTATTTAGACAAGGTCATAGTCAAAGTGGAAGTTCTCTCCTCCCTTCAGAGTAAGGTACCTCCTTCTTTGAAGACCTGTTCTTTCCACTGGGCTCTTACTCATGGAGATTGTTCATTTAGGTCATTCAACAGGACTTAATCCAAAAACACATTACAAAAATCAGCCAAACAAGGAGCTGGTTTTTTGAAAACATAAACAAAATTGACACCCCATTGGCCCAACTAACTAAAAAAAGTGGAGAAAAGACCCAAATCAATAAAATCGGAGATGAAAAAGGAAATATAACAACAGAAACCACAGAAATAAAAGGAATCATCAGAAATTACTACAAGGACTTGTATACCAGCAAACAGGGAACTCTATCAGAAATGGATAGATTCCTGGACACATACAACCTACCTAAATTGAACCAGGAAGACATAGAAAATCTAAACAGACCCATAACTGAGACAGAAACTGAAACAGTAATAAAGGCCCTCCCAACAAAGAAAAGCCCAGGACCAGATGGATTCACTGCTGAATTCTACCAGACATTTAAAGAAGAACTAACTCCAATTCTTCTAAAAAAATTCAGAACAATCGAAAAAGATGGAATCCTCCCACATTCTTTCTATGAAGCCAGCATCACCTTAATCCCTAAGCCAGAGAAATATGCAGCATTGAAAGAGAATTACAGACCAATATCCCTGGTGAACATAGATGCAAAAATCCTCAATAACATTCTCGCCAATAAAATGCAACAAGACATCAGAAAAATCATCCACCCAGACCAAGTGGGATTTATCCCTGGTATGCAGCGATGGTTCAAAGTTCACAAATCAATCAACATGATACACCACATCAACAAACTGCAGAAGAAAAACCATATGATTATCTCAATAGATGCAGAGAAAGCATTCGATAAAATTCAACACCCTTTCAAGATGAAAACTCTAAGCAAATTGGGTATAGAAGGAACATTCCTCAATATAATCAAAGCAATTTATGAAAAACCCACGGCCAACATCCTATTGAATGGGGAAAAGTTGGAAGCATTTCCACTGAGATCTGGCACCAGACAGGGATGCCCACTCTCACCACTGCTATTCAATATAGTTCTGGAAGTCTTAGCCAGAGCCATCAGACAAGAAAAAGAAATTAAAGGGATAAAAATTAGGAAGGAAGAACTCAAACTATCCCTCTTTGCAGACGATATGATTCTTTATTTAGAGGATCCAAAGAACTCTACTAAGAGACTATTGGAACTCATAGAAGAGTTTGGCAAAGTATCAGGATATAAAATCAATGCACAAAAATCAACAGCCTTTGTATACACAAGGAATGCCACGGCTGAGAAAGAACTGCTAAGATCAATCCCATTCACAATAGCCACAAAACCAATCAAATACCTTGGAATAAACTTAACCAAGGATGTTAAAGATCTCTATGATGAAAATTACAAAACCTTAAAGAAAGAAATAGAAGAGGATACCAAGAAATGGAAAAATCTTCCATGCTCATGGATTGGAAGAATCAATATCATCAAAATGTCCACTCTCGCAAAAGCAATTTATAGATTTAATGCCATACCAATCAAGATACTAAAGACATTCTTCACAGATCTAGAAAAAAATGATGCTGAAATTCATATGGAGATGTAGGAGACCTCGAATAGCTAAAGCAGTTTTGTACAACAAAAACAAAGCAGGAGGCATCACAATACCAGATTTCAGGACAAACTACAGGGCAGCTGTTATCAAAACAGCATGGTACTGGTACAGAAACAGATGGCTAGACCAATGGAACAGAATTGAAACACCAGAAATCCACCCAAACATCTACAGCCAAGTTATATTTGATCAAGGATCTAAAACCAATTCCTGGAGCAAGCACAGTCTATTCAATAAATTGTGCTGAGATTCAACAAAATTCTTACCACAATTGCCATAACATTTTTCACAAAAATAGAAAGAAAAACAGTTCTGAAATTTGAATTATACTACAAAAAATTCCCAAAAAACTTGAGAAAAAATAGAGGGATTATACTTCCTGATTTTAAATTATATAACAAAAATATAGTAAATAAAAAAATCATGTGGCACTAGTATAAAAACAGACACATAGACTAATGGAGAATAATAGGATGCCCAAAAATACATCAAAATATTGTGTCAGCTAATTTTCTACAAGGGTTCCCTAAAGACATAATGAACAAAGTATAATCTATTCAATATTTGTGGATATTGGGAAAACTGGATATCCAAATGCAAAAGAATACAGCTGGATCCTTATCTTACGCCTTACCAAAAAATCAACTCAAGAACGTATTAAAGAGCTAAGGCATAAATACAAGACGTGAAGCTCCTAGAAGCATGTGTGATGGAAAACTACTTGATAATGGCCTTTGCAATTATTGTTGTTATTTTGCTGTCACACCAAAACTTCAGGCAACAAAAGCAAAAATAGATAAATAGGTTACATCAAACCAAAAAGCTATTTCACAGTAAACTATCAACTGACTAAAAAGGCAGTTAAATCTAAAATACATACAGAATTCACACGACAAAGTATGGAAATAACAGCAAACAAAAATAAAACTAATTACCCAATTAAAATATGGACAAAAAACATGAGGGCACATATTTTCCAAAGTAACCATAAGAATGTATATAACTATGTGAACATGCTCAATCAGCCAGATGCAAACCAAAACCACACTGGGCCCTATGGCCCAATTCCGATGCCTGCTTCTTCCTATGTGAGAACTCTACCTTTGGCATCTGGGTGTGTACACCTGTGTACACATTTACAAAAGCAGTACAGTTGAAAGGATAAGGAACTGAGAATTCAAGTTACTGAAGAGACTGTGTGGAGTATTTTGGTATTTGTTGCTAGTAAAAGCTTGTTAATTAAATATATGATACAAGGCAGAATAGTCTGAAACCTGCGTTCACTGTAATGGGTAATTTTTGACAGGAAATAGCTAATTATAAATGTCCACAAAAATATTCTGTGCTATATTATCATAAAAAATGCTAAGTTGTGCAAAATCATATTGACTTGGGTCAGTTCACTACATGCCAACATTCATTTATTTGACAAATGGTTCTCATTATTTACCACATGTATAATAGGCTGAGGAAATGTCAAGGTAGATAAACCCAACCAAGGTTTATGAACGGGAGACAAATATCATCAACTATTTATCATGAGAACAGGTGTTTTTGAACTATCTTCAGGCATGTGTATGAATGTTTATTACTTAGTATATTTTTAACACTAAATAACAATAAATATTAGTTACTAATGATAATACAGATACACAAACCTTTCATTACTACAACTTGAGCTTTATTTAGTAATAATGACCTATAATGATATTTTTGACTTCCAGTCATAATTGTAGATACTTTTAATTATATTTAAGCATGTATTAACAAACAATAGCAAAAACAATCTTTCAGAAAAAATTAGAAAACAGATATGTTTAAAAAGAAATTTGGTATTTTAAAATCTTTTTTTTTTTTTTTTTTTTTTGGACAGGCAGAGTGGACAGTGAGAGAGAGAGACAGAGAGAAAGGTCTTCCTTTGCCGTTGGTTCACCCTCCAACGGCCACTGTGGCCGGCGTGCTGCAGCCGGAGCACCATGCTGATCTGAAGCCAGGAGCCAGGTGCTTCTCCTGGTCTCCCATGGGGTGCAGGGCCCAAGGACTTGGGCCATCCTCCTCTGCACTCCCAGGCCACAGCAGAGAGCTGGCCTGGAAGAGGGGCAACCGTGACAGAATCTGGTGTCCCAACCAGGACTAGAACCCAGGGTGCCAGGGCCACAAGGCAGAGGATTAGCCTATTGAGCCTTGGCACCGGCCTTTGAATTTTAAAATCTTGATTCCCTTATCATAGCCCCTTCCTGAATCTCTCTTTACAGTATGCGATTTTGTTATTCTGTTTGATTTTATCTATCCTCTTCTTCACTCTGATTGTGCAAGAGCTTATTAACTTGACAAATAATTACTACTCTAATCCAGCTGGTAGGTGCAGAATCTTCATACAGCTCTTTGCATTTAATCAACACTTGGAAGTATTGTGTGAATTCCATTAAAAAGCAAATGTTAATCTCATTGCAAAATTCCAGTTTTTTTCTACAAAATTGTAAGTAGATTTTTAGTCCTCAGCACTATTTGCTAAATCCACTGTTTTTCATATCATTAACAAAATTTCAGGGCTATGCATGTAAGCAGTCTCTGGAACAAATTCATTCAATACCAAGGTCCCAATTCCACTCCTGATTCCAGCTTCTTTAACGTGTGCCAAGGGAGGCAGCAGGTGACGGCTCAAGTAGTTTATTCTAGAAACTTAGCCTGAATCCCTGGCTCCCTGCTTCAGCTGCATCAGTCCTGGCCACTACACCTTTTGTGGTGACCCCAGCAAGTGGAAGCTCTCTGTCTCTTTCTCTCTCTGCTTCTCAAATAAACTTTTAAAATTATAAGTAACAACAAAAAAAGAAAATTTCAAAAATTTTCTGAAGATTTTAACAACTTATATATGGACATAATTTCACTGCAATCCTCTGAAATTAAAAATCGCTTTATTCTCTCATTCAGTCATTAGCTACATGGAGGTAGTCTCTAAAAATGTACAAGCAAAATAGATTTAACAAATACACTACGAGGCTGGAATCAGGCCTTACCTTGTCAAATTCCATGTGTTTAATACATGAAGTTAACCTATGCAAGATGTAAATTACTTATCTGAAAAATGGCTGAAGTTATGCTTTAAATGATATAATGCATATGAAAGATGTGGACAGCCATGGACAGTACCATCATATGTTCTTTTTTAAATAGCCATTTTACTTACATCAAACATTGCCTATACAAATATTTGTATTTCTCTAAGAGTGAAAGATCCCAAGAAGCTACACTATAACAGATTCACTGGTAATGTACAAAATATTATCATTCGTTGTAATGTATAATTTATATATAATTTATACATTATATATTATAATTCATATACTACAAACTTTTTTTGGAAATTCTTTTTTAACTTTTATTTAATAAATATAAATTTCCAAAGTACAGCTTATGGATTACAATGGCTTTCCCCCCCATAACGTCCCTCCCACCTGCAACCCTCCCCATTACCACTCCCTCTCCCCTTCCATTCACATCATGATTCATTTTCAATTCTCTATATACAGAAGATCAGTTTAGCATACATTAAGTAAAGACTTCAACAGTTTGTACCCACACAGAAACACAAAGTGTAAAGTACTGTTTGAGTACTAGTTATAGCATTAATTCACATTGTGTAACACATTAAGGACAGAGATCCTGCATGAGGAGTAAGTGCACAGTGACACTTGTTGTTGACTTAACAAATTGACACTCTTGTTTATGGTGTCAGTAATCTCCCTAGGCTCTTGTCATGAGTTGCCAAGGCAATGGAAGCCTTTTGAGTTCGCCAACTCTGATCTTATTTAGACAAGGTCATAGTCAAAGTGGAAGTTCTCTCCTCCCTTCAGAGAAAGGCACCTCCTTCTTTGATGGCCCGTTTTTTCCACTGGGATCTCACTCGCAGAGATCTCTCATTTAGTTTTTTTTTTTTTCTTTTTTGCCAGAGTGTCTTGGCTTTCCATGCCTAAAATACTCTCATGGGCTCTTCAGCCAGATCCGAGTGCCTTAAAGGCTGGTCCTGAGGCCAGAGTGCTGTTTAGGACATCTGCCATTCTATGAATTTGCTGTGTATGCCACTTCCCATGTTGGATTGTTCTCTCCTTCTTAATTATATCAGTTAGTATTAGCAGACACAGTTTTGTTTATATGATCCCTTTGACTCTTAGTCCTATCATTATGCTCATGTGTGAACTGAAATTGATCACTGGGACTAGTGAGGTGGCATTGGTACATGCCACCTTGATGGGATTGAATTGGAATCCCCAGGCACCTTTCTAACTCTACCATTTGAGGCAAGTCAGATTGAGCATGTCCCAAACTGTACATCTCTTCCCTCTCTTATTCCCACTCTTATATTTAACAGGGATCACTTTTCAGTTAAGTTTCAACACTTAAGACTAATTGTGTGTTAATTACAGAGTTCAACCAATAGTATTAAGTAGAACAAAAAATAAATACTAAAAGAGATAAAGTATTAAGTTGTTCCTTTACAGACTGGCTGTTTTGATTATAACTACCTTGTAGTATGTCTTGAAATCTCAAAGTGCAATGCTTCCAGCTTTGTTTTTATTATTTAAGATTTCTTTAACTATTCAGGGTCTCTTGAGTTTCCATAGGACTTTTAGCATTGTTTTCCTAGATCTGAGAAGCATGTGCTTAGTGTTTTGATTAGGATCACATTTAATCTGTAAATTGCTTTGAATAGTTATGGGCATTTTGATGATATTATTCTTCCAATCCACAAACATGGAAGATTCTTATTTTTGTGTGTTTTCTTTTTTTCTTTGTTTAATGTTTTGCAATTTTCATTGTATAAATCTTTCAAATCTTTGTCCAAATTGATTCCAAAGTATTTAAACTTGTTATTGCTTTTGTGATTGATACTGATCTCACAAGTTCTTGCCAAGCCGTGGCACTTTTTTGTGTATACAAAGTGTATACAAAGGCTATCGATTTTTATGTGTTGATTTTATATCCTGCAACTTAACCAAACTCTCTTATGAGTTCCAATTGTCTCTTAGTGGGGTCTTTTATTTTCTGTATATAGAGGGTCATGTCATCTGCAAACAGGGATAATTTGATTTCCTGCTTTTCAATCTGTATCCTTTTGATTTCTTTTTATTTTTTAATGGCTGTAGCTAAAACTTACCAAACTATATCGAATAGCAATGGCGAAAGTGTCTCCTTGTCTGGTTCCAAATCTTAGTGGAAATGCTTCCAACTTTTCCTCATTCAATATGATGCTGGCTGTGTATTCATAAAATGCTTACATATAAAAAATGCAATGCATGTCAACATTTACAATAAAACTACATACATGGCAACATCTAGAGAATTATGATAATCAAATATCTTTGTGCATGCATTTTTTATACTTCTTTGTATTCTTGGAATTCCTAAATAAATATATAATTATAAAATAATAAAGAAGCAAGAGTAAAATGAGATGAGCAAAGTGCAAAATAAAACCTCCAGTTTTATTGCTAGGAGGAAAATAAAATCATAATTATGATATACATCATGAGAGAATAAATGCACATGAATCGCATCATATTTAGCCTCAGGGCTAGGGGACTAGCGGGATTATTGTATTAGGAAGGTAAGATTTCCACTCTGATGAAAGATAGTTCAAAAATATTACTTCTGCTATAAAGCATCAAATTCTATTAGATTTTCACTGGTTGAAATTTTATGATGGGAAAAAATAATATGAACCTTAATATATTTTTATCTTTGGGAAAAGAAAGAAGGTAGAATATGGCAGAGAGACTAAAAGTGACTTTATTTCTTGAGAGCAGCTGTGCACTACAAAATTTGTGACATAAAGGATCAGGTAGTAAATAATCTGACTTTTATTTAAGAATATTTTTCCCGAGGTATATATTTTATTTCCAAAATAAAAATTAGAAATTAAAAAAATTAGAAAATTTTATTTTATTTGTTTTGTTTCTTATGTCTTTCTCATGGAATACTTCTTAGTTTTTTGATAAGTTGAAAGGATGAACTAAAGGGTCATGTCTCTCTTGCTTTTATTGATTAGATTAGTCTATATGTTGCCAAGACTGGAACCACACCTCTGTTAGAAGAGCAAGAATTAAAGGCTTATGGAGCTACTCTTCCTCCTGATATGGAGATGACTCTGTTAGGCAAAAAAAATTTGCTTGGATGAACTCTCCAGAGGGTTGAAGTGCGTAGGGTTTACTTCTTCAAATTAAAATGCAGATTGAAAAAAATGAAATATTCCTAAAAATCACTATAAATTTAATAGCTGTTTAAAATATCCTTTTCAGATTTTATTAATTACCAGAGAGCTCTAACTCAAAGATTCCTGGAATATTTAGCAAAAGACATATCACTTTGCCAATTAAAGCTTTTGCCAGTTTCTACTGATAAAGAAAAACAAATACTTAGAAATGAATTTCTAAGCAGACAAATCATATAACAATCTGCACTATGCTTCTTGGCCCCCTTTTGAATCTCATTTGACAGTGATATCATTTAGGATGTAGCAGGGTATGGTGAAATCATGAGTAAAATAGTTCCTAATCCTAAATCTTGAAGCGCTAGTGGGAGATGTATACACTTTTTAGGATTAATAATTTTAATGTTGAACACTGAACTACATCATGCTTTAAACATAAGGAAAGTATAGAACAAATTATAAATAAACAGTATTTTATCTGTTGTAAAAATGCACATTCAACTTTAATACTGTACTTGATAAATCTAGAGCTTAGTTTCTTGATGAAAGTAACAGCTGTGTCCATATCTAAGTGGGAGTTGAAATTGTTTTTCAAGCAGAAACATAAAAAATCAGAGTTTTATCATTTTAATTTTTTCTTATCACCAATCCATGAATCTGAAATGTTTTCCAGATATATTTAAGTGTGTTCTAACTCTTTTAGGGGCATATTTCCCTTTGTTAAACATTTTTTTCTTATATTCTATGTGCTCCAAAATTATATTATTTAGGCTTCACTATAATTTAGTTTGTAATTTCTATTATTTTGTGCAGTATATAAAAAGCAAGACATATTAATGTTAAATATTGGATAGATTTCCCCCACAAAATTTTATCCAACAAACATGGGGACAAATAGACCCCATATGAAGTTATGACGTACTGATGATAATCTCAACCCCTGTATACCAATGATAATCCATATTTCTCTGTTCTTGTTGCAAATCTCAGCACTACTTGAACACTACTTTTGCTTACTTAGGTTCTCCCGAATCCATGACTTGTAGGTAACAGTTCTTTCCCAATTATTTTCCTGAACTTGATAGCTTAAAGCTGAATTGTTTGGTCAGCTCTCTCCTCCTGGACTGACATATTTTCTCCTGGCTAAACTTTTTCATCACACTCTTGTGACAACAGATGGCAATGTCAGAGGAAGGTTGTAGAGAGAAAATATGGAACTGAATTGATTTATAATGTTTGAGAGCCTGCATAATTCAGCTCAATTTTCCCAAACTAAAGTAAAACTAAAAAAAGAATCAGACTATATTTGATCGATAGATGTTTATGTACAAGTGAAACAATAGTAACTAATGGGATTTTCTGTGCTTATCTATTAAGAAGTATTTGTTGTTTTGTAAGGAATTGAATTTTTAATAAAATTCTACCTGTTATAAGCCTACATTTCTAAAGGACTCTATTCAGATTTATACTTTGTTGTTAATTTGCTATCAAAAATGTTACCTTAAAATATTACATGAATTGTGTGTATGCATATTTATGTTAATTAAGTCAGTATAAACCTAAAACTAGAAACTTAGATATTTTGATAGTTTGTTTTTTCATTATATTAATAAAATAAACTGATATAAAAATTAGTATTTATTGAAAGATTAAAATGAAAATCTTTAGGTATTGCATGATTAATACATGGCCATGACTTTGTGCAATTATTACAGATATGTGTCTAATGAAATGATTGCATGTTTGACCTATTGTAACTTAAAGTTTCTGCAAATTCTGAATCACTTCATTAAACTAAATTATTATCTCTTTCATACACAACTAAACCATATAAGGACACATTTGGACAGCTTGGAGCTATAGTAAAGCCAAACAAGTTTTAATGAAGCTCATATTTCAGAAAGATTCCTGGTGAAAGCCAAGACACTCTGGCAAAAAGATCTCTGTGAGTGAGATCCCAGTGGAAAGAACAGGTCTTCAAAGAGGGAGGTGCCTTTCTCTGAAGGGAGGAGAGAACCTCCACTTTGACTATGACCTTGTCTAAACAAGATAAGAGTCGGAGAACTCAAGGGGCTTCCATAGCCTTGGAAACTCATGACTGGTGCATAGGGAGATTACTGATACCATAAACAGGAGTGTCAATTTGTAAAGTCAACAACAGGAGTCACTGTGCACTTACTCCTCATGTAGGATCTCTGTCCTTAATGTGCTGTACACTGAGGCTTAATGCTATAACGAGTACTCAAACAGTATATTTCACTTTGTGTTTCTATGGGGGTGCAAAATGTTGAAATCTTTACTTAATGTACACTAAACTGATCTTCTGTTAAAAAAAAAAAAAAAAGAAAAGAAAAGAAACTATCAATTCCCAACTTGACTCTCACTGGGATTAAACATGACAATAGGTCTGATCTGATTTCATCATCATTTAAAAAAAAATCATCTATTATTTTTCACTTTATGTTTCTGTGTGGGAACAAACTGTTGAAATCCTTACTTAAGGTATACTAAGCTGATCTTCTGTATACTAAGATAATCGAAAATGAATCTTGATGTGAATGGAAGGGGAGAGGGAGTGGGAAAGGGGAGGGTGGTGGGTGGGAGGGACGGTATGGGGGGGAAAGCCATTGTAACCCATGAGACGTACTTTGGAAATTTATATTCATTAAATAAAAGATAAAAAAAAAAAAAAAAAAAAAAAAAAAAAGAAAGATTCCTGGTGTAAAAAATTGCTAGGTCAGATAGACAAAGAGACACACAGAGTGAAAAGGGAGTGAATGAGATAAGATGTGACCTTATAAATTAATCCAGGAAAAAAACTGACAATATATTTTTAAAAATTATTTATTTATTTATTTATTTGAAAGGCAGAGTTACAAAGAGGAACAGGCAAAGAAAGAGAGAAAGAGAGATATTCCATTTGCTGGTTCACTCCTCAAATAGCCGTGGGTGCAGAGGCCCAAGGACTTGGGCCATTTTCTTGCCTTATTTTTTAAAAGAATATCTATCTATCTATCTATCTATCTATCTATCTATTTGAAAGACAGAGAGAGAGAGAGAGAGAGAGAGAGAGGTCTTGAACCCACTGGTTCGCTCTCCAATTGGCTGCAAAGGCCGGAGCTGTGCTTCTCCAAAGCCAGGAACCAGGAGCTTCTTCTGAGTCTCCCACATGGGTTCAGGGACCCAAGGACTTGGGACATCTTCTACTGCTTTCCCAGGCCATAGAAGAGAACTAGATCGAAAGTGGAGCAGCCAGGACTTGAACCAGCACCCGTAAGCGATGCCTGCAATGCAGATGGCAGGTTTACTGCTACACCTCAGCATGGCCCTAGGCCATTTTCCACTGTTTTCCCAGGCCATAACAGAGAGCTGGATCAGAAGTAGAGCAGCTGGGACTCAAACTGGTACCCATATAGAATCCTGGCACTGCAGGCAGCAGTTTATCCGCTAAGCCACGGTGCCGGCCCCAAATTAATAATATCTTAGTGTTGACTTTCTTTCCAATATTTTTATATAAAAATATACTGTCACTCTCTATTCTCCAGTCATAGATTCAATGAATCAGACTACTATTAGGATCTCCCTAAATTTACTTGTTCACTATTGAATTTCATAATTGTTTTAGCTCACTTTTTCCTTCCTTTACTTTCAAATTCTCCAATTTCTGAAGTATCATTTTTAAATTGCAAATTGTATGATTACATTTGACATACGACATTTTCTTCTCAAATAGCAACAAACACATTTAAATATTGCATTTCTTATAAACTTGATTAAATATGCCCATCACCAAAGATTCAAGATTATATTTGTGTATATATATATATATATATATACACACACATATATAACTAGCTTTCATAAGATGATATGGGCTTATGAGTGATGGAGGTAATATTTAAGCATATGTAGCATGTTCTATATTCAGTAATATTCACCACACAATATAATGTAACAGGATTTTTTTTTTTTTGACAGGCAGAGTGGACAGTGAGAGAGAGAGACAGAGAGAAAGGTCTTCCTTTGCCATTGGTTGGTTCACCCTCCAATGGCCGCCGCCGCTGGCGCGCTGCAGCCGGCGCACTGCGCTGATCCGATCGCAGAAGCCAGGTACTTATCCTGGTCTCCCATGGGGTGCAGGGCCCAAGGACTTGGGCCATCCTCCACTGCACTCCCTGGCCACAGCAGAGAGCTGGCCTGGAAGAGGGGCAACCGGGACAGAATCTGGTGCCTGGACCGGGACTAGAACCCGGTGTGCTGGTGCCGCAAGGCGGAGCATTAGCCTAGTGAGCCACAGTGCCGGCCTGTAACAGGATTCTTTTGACACATAAAGGCTAGTAGAGTTTAAAGTTAATGGAAAAATAAAAAAATCAGTATTTTTCAATTATATGAAGGAAAGGAGATTAGCCAGGCTGCAGAAGTGGGAGCAGGACTGGTCAAAGACTAAGTTTAACAACCTAATCGGAGATGTCATCACATAAAACTGGAAGAGAGCATGTGAGCTAAGTCAGAGAGAGTCTGAGGTGTGATTTGTGAGACTGACAGAAATTGTGCCAGGGAGCTCACCACATTTCTTCCAAAGCACCATGTTGTCTTCAGAAAATTAAGTTCTAACCCTGCAGGTTGGAGTCTTCAGTTTGTAGCTACCTTCACATTTGATAAATGTGGACTTGCTACACTGGTTCATCTGCATTATAAACCTTTCTGACATGATGGTTGAATTATGTTTGGAAGAATCAAATGAATTCATTTTTTCAATTACACCTAGCAAAGAATTAACTCTTTTTGCTCTACTCTCAAAGCTTCTAATCCCATAACCAGCTTCTGCAGCACCACATGACTCTTGATTTAGGATATGATATTGATCTTTTAAAGTTAAAAATAATGGTGACACAGACAACAAAATATACCCATGTGGTACATATACACTATGATTTAATTACAGCAATAGTAGAGTTAAAAAACTTGTATTTTATAATTCTATGTTTATATTTATGTTATCTATCTGCAAATTGTAGCTATTTGTAGTTTTATGTACAAATGATTTTTTGAAAGAATGTGGAATGATAAAATCAAGTCAATCAACTCATTAAAGTGTAGCCATAACAATAGATGTGAATCTTCTAAACAGTAATGATAATAACAAGGGATTCTTTACTGTTAATTTGTTTACTGAAAGTCAATCCTGTAGATAGCAATTCTCATTTATAATAGATTATTGATTTTTCATTGCCATCTGGAATAATTTCTTAAGTACATTCAGATAGCTCCTAGTTGTTATATTAAATTAAAACAGACTTGAAAGATATAACAGTTCAGTCATTTCTTACAATTTCTTCAATGATTGTAACATAAAGTATAAACAACAGGTCTTTAATTGATAGGTGTTACATAATTTGTTGTTTCATGCTTATTTTCAGTGCTGTTTTAAACACCTATGCATATATTTTGGCATGTACAAACAATAGTTTTTAGAGAAATTTTTCAATATATAAAAATGTAGAGATTTTACAAAATTAATCATTTTCCTGTATTCTCCTCAAAATAGTAAAATAGTACTTTTAGTTACCAAAAAAGTAACTAAAAGTAATGTGAATATCTTTTTCTCTGAATATGGTTGACCATATTTTCAGGTTTCATGTTTATTGAGCATTTATTCTCATGCTGATTCTAATTATGGATTTAGAATCACATTTTCCCTAGAAATGAATTGCTTCAATTTTTTAAATTTGTTTTTAGGATTTGTATATATATAATATTTTGAATATAATTTTTCTATTAGCTATATGCCATGGATTAAAGATAACCAGAAACTGACTTTCTCTCAAGCTAAAGTAAAAACAACTTTTTCCCCTGGATCTCTGCTATCTCCTGCTACCCTTATCAACAGAATACCACCAATAAATAATGGTCATGTAGGAAGTTTAACTCTTCTGAGATTATCAATAAGCTCTCCAGTCAATTATCCTAACCAAACTTTCCGCCATCTCCACCAGTTTACCATGTACTGGGGAGGAGGCTCCCTGAGCCTGAATGTTACAGATTTACCTCTCTACAACATGTGCAATAGAAAAATTACCAAGGTGAATCTTGATCAAATGACTGACCAACAATAAAAAGCCTTTTTTTTTATTTGACAGAGTTATAGACAGTGAGAGTGAGAAACAGAGAGAAAGGTCTTCCTTCCGTTGGTGCACCCCCCAAATGGTCGTTACGGCAGGCGCTGCGCCGATCCAAAGTCAGAAGCCAGGTGCTTCCTCCAGGTCTCCCATGCGGGTGCAGGGGCCCAAGCACTTGGGCCATCCTTCACTGCCTTCCCTTGCCACAGCAGAGAGCTGGACTGGAAGAGGAGCAACCAGGACTAGAACCCATATCCCATATGGGATGCCGATGCTGCAGGTGGAGGATTAACCAAGTGAGCCATGGCGCAGGCCCCAAGCATTTGTTGTTGTAACCAGTATCGGACCTAGGTATCCCGATGTGGAACACAGAGATCTAACTGGTGTTTTAATCACTAGGCTAGTCATTCGTTGTTTTAATAGTTTGTTACTCTATTAATATGCTGTATGTATTTGATAACATTTTTGTGGTAAAAAGAAATCATGTGACAATGAATGTTGAACTACAGATTATATCTTTTTACTGGCATCTAAATAAAAAAAAAAAAAAAACTGGATATTGATAGCAACTCGGAAACTTTCCAATGCTGTCAACAAGTAATTACATCCCTCCAGAATAATTTCTTAGAAAATGTTGTCACAGGATAACATTGTCTGTTTTAAAGACCAATCCGTAATCTGGCTTCTGTTTAAGTGTTATAGATCTTTCTGTTCGGCTTCTTTTATGCAAACATATAGCTGTGAAATAGATATGTATCTTTGTACAATATTGTAATTGTTTTATTCCAGTTGTTTTATAGTATACTTTTTTAAAAGAAAATTTTATGTATGTATGTATGTATTTTATTTGAGAGGTATGGAAACAGAAAGCAAGCTCCCGTCTGCTGGTTCACTACCAAAATGCCTGCAAAGGCCCCTGACGGGAGCTGACGCCAGGAGCCAGGAAATGCAATTCAATCCACATCTCCCAGATAGATAGCAGGAACCCAATTAGATGAGCTGCCACCACTGTTCCCCAGAACCTGCATTAGCAGGAAGCTAGAATCAGGAGATGCAAACAGCACTCAATCTAGTTACTCCAATGTGTAATATGAGTGTCCTTACTGGTTTCTTTTTCTTTTTCTTTTTTTTTTTTTTTGACAGGCAGAGTGGACAGTGAGAGAGAGAGACAGAGAGAAAGGTCTTCCTTTGCCGTTGGTTCACCCTCCAATGGCCGCCGCGGCCGGCGCGCTGCGGCCGGCGCACCGCGCTGATCCGATGGCAGGAGCCAGGAGCCAGGTGCTTTTCCTGGTCTCCCATGGGGTGCAGGGCCCAAGCACCTGGGCCATCCTCCACTGCACTCCCTGGCCACAGCAGAGAGCTGGCCTGGAAGAGGGGCAACCGGGACAGAATCCGGCGCCCCAACCGGGACTAGAACCCGGTGTGCCGGCGCCGCTAGGCGGAGGATTAGCCTAGTGAGCCGCGGCGCCGGCACTGGTTTCTTAATAACTAGCCTAAATACGTGTTTCCATCCACATGTTATATGATTTTCAGTTTATATATGAAAATATTATATCCTTGTTCTTTAATGGTATCACTTTATGTAGTGCTTACATTTATTTTAGCTAATTATTTTAAAATAGTTTTAAATAAATTATTTTCAAAAAATAAAATCTATGGAAAATAAGTCCTATTTATTAATTAATATATTCATGCATTTCTCTTGGCATATACTCAGAAGTAACTTTGTGCAGATTTAGTAACATTTTGATTCCCCTGGTGGTTGTGCCAATTTATACATTCGCCAGCAGTACAGTTACAAAACACAGATAAAAGTAATAAGCTTTAGTGTTCCACAGCAGAGTGAAACATATAATACATTTAGTTCACAGTAGATGTATTATATGATGGACGGAGAGAAAGAAGCTGGAAAGATCCAAATATAAAGAAAAGATAAGGAAATGTTAACTCCTATTGCCTAATTTGATCTCTTTATGCCATTTACATAGATTGATATATTTCACTGCATACCATAAAAAGTTTGAGTAGCACATTAATCAAATATTATAAAAAATAGTGAAATTTCTGGATGCCCCATACGCTTACCTGTATTTGTCATTTTTACTTTTTAACTTCGGGGCATATTAGATTGCATTACATTGTGGTTTAGAAGCATTTGCATTTTTCTAATAAATTTATCATTGAACACCTTTTAAAATACTTAATGTTCATTTGAATGTGGTGTTTGTAAAGTGCCTATTCAAATATTTGGTCATTTTTATACAATATTGTCTTTTTCTTATTGATTTATATGCTTTTTAATGTGCTAGATACGAAGTATCTGTTAAATATAAGTCTTGCAAATATTTTCTTCAATTCTATGGCATGTTTTCCTAATATGCAAGTGTCTTTTTATAAACAAAAGTTTTAAATTTAGTTTAATTATAATTTGTCCATATTCTCTTTATTATCAGGGTTCTTATGTCCTGTTTGAAAATATTTTCTTAAGTTGAGATATTAATATTTCCTAAAGATTTTATCATTATTTAATGTTAGGTAAGGTATAGAATCCAATTAAAATTATATTGTTATACTGGTGAAGTGGGAGCTATTGGGTAGGTGCGTACATATTAGCAGAAGCTAGGTAACTGTACTTGAGTACAAGCATCCCAAGTACTTGTACTTGGGTCCAGGCATCCCAAGCGGCATTTAACTGCTGCAGTAAACACCTGCTCCCATCTTACCTTTTCCTTGGTTATCAGTCATGTGGTCCCATGTCTTTTTTTACCTATTTACATTTATTAATAGCCACAAAATTGTATATAAGGTAAATAAATCAAATATATATGTATTCTGATATATATGTTTATGTATTTGAATATATATATTATATATTATATAAATATATATTATATAATATAAATATATATTATATAATATAAATATATATTATATTATATAAAAATTATATAAATTAATATAATATATATATTCAGATCACAATAACATTCTCAATGAGATCCACTCGTTTCTCTGCTAGAGGTAGTGTTTAAGTGATGATCATTTCAGTATGGCCAGAATTGACTCCAGGATGACTTGTATTTTAAAGACTCAGTATACTTTTACTTTGCTTTTGTTCCAAGCATCTGTCTTTACAGAACTTTCAGCTCAGACTCTGGCAGGTCTTTGACTCTTCAAATCCAGGGAAAGGTGTTTGGCATGATGATTAAGAAGGCTAGAGTCTTAACTGCATGTGTTCCACTTGCGCCACACTAAGAAAACACAAAAGGTAGCTCTCTCTGGGTTCTATACACTAAAGCCAAAAGAATCATGGGAAAAAGCTTTGAAGGATATCCTGCTCCCAGAGGAGAAGGAATAAAGCCTGGAATGTTCTGGCCTGTGCCTCCCTGACTTGAGATGTTGCATTTCCTAGGCAGGAACAAACATCGCTTAGGCTGCTTCAGGCAATTGATTTCCTTCTCAGGATATTAAATCCCCAACACCTTCTACATTCATTTTTGAGAATTTCAATCAGGGAAGCAAGAATGCAGTCAATCCAAGCCAACTCAAAGAACTGCCCTGTACTTTACCTCAAATACAGATGCCCTCTCCCCACCAAGCCCATTGGTATCCCAGATCTGGAGACTGAGGTTTGACTTGTCAGGAGATGTAATACAATGACTGATAACACTCATTACAAATCACTGAGAGACATAACACATTTAATTGGTCCAAGCAGATCTACTATAATAAATAGGTTGAACAGAACTGCCTGAGGCAGCCTAGGGTCTTAATGACCTAGGAAAGAAGTTGTTAAAGAGATCAGTGAAGAATTCTTCATATAAGCAACTGTGTGCCATTAGTGAACTAATTTCCAGATCTACTTTTGTTTCTATAATAACCAAAGTATTAATCCAGGAAGATCAGGAAGTGTTGTAAATCAAATATATTCCTTCAAGTTTGGCTAAAAGAAAATCTAGAGCAATTCTATTGAGTTACATCCTTCCTGAGGGAGTCAGGGAATATCTTCCTGGCTGCCAAAGGCAATGACAGTAAGGGGGCAACATCTACCATGGACAGGGACAAGTTTCTTACCTTCTTTCCGTGCCCTGAGCACTGTCTCCCATGAATGGTACCAAAAATAAGCCTAGAGTCTGTTACATCTGGTAAGTTCCTACTAAGCCTGGTGCAGAGCTTTAGGAAGTTGTGTCAACCGTGTGTCTCATTTCCACAGGTAGGAGATATCTGTTAGCATCCCCAGGATACCCAATATGCAGGGCTTCTCCATCCATCAGTTTTGTAAGCAGAAATATTGCCTTTCCATACTGGGTTACCCTGACCACTCAGAGAGACAGTGGCAGCCTTTGGATGCATACAACATCCTGTCTCTCATTTTATTGTTCAGTGATCCATTCTTAGGTACGAAAACATTAGTATGTGCAAGCCAAGTCTCACTGACAGCAGTTATATGATCTTGGTTTCCTCCAAGGGGTATTGTTTACGAAGCCCCTGCCCTGAGGTCTTGCAATAGTGCAGTTCTTGTTTGCATTGTTACTGCTGGCACCCTTCTTATCCAAAATCAAAACAACTATGAGCATCAAAATACCAACCAGCCAAGGTTTTACTAGCTATGATCATGAAACCGCAGAATCAGTTAAGTTACAAAAAGGATACTTCTAGTTCCTATCCATGTGGCTAATGCCAGATCCTCACAGAGTAAGCCTGGTACTGAAATCTTTTGGGTACATTCTATCTTTAGAGGTGCTGGTATAGCTTACCACTACCAGGATGAGGCAGTCACTGTCATGGGTGACAAAACGACATCCATTCAGTATTTTGTTAGGTTATCTACTATGGCCAGTTTGAGAAACCCTAACAAAAGTATATGCTTTCAAATCTCTACTGACACATCCATGCTGGCATAGCAGATGCACAGGTTAATGCCCTATCCTCACTCCTACTGAGGTTCAAGATTTTTTCTAATTACTGGAAAAATGTTGGGTTGAGCTGGTGTAGCAAACCAATCTGTCCATAACCCAGAGCTGTCATCTCTGCTGGCACTCATTGACCTAATTATGTGGTCTATTTCCTTTTTAAAAGAGATTCATTTGTTTATTTATTTGAGAGGCAGAGTTGCAGAGACAGAGGAGGAGGAGAGTGGGAGGGCGGGAGGGAGGTAGGGAGGGGGAAAAGAGAGAGAGAGAGAGAGAGAGAATCTTCCATCCACTGATTCACTCCACATATGGCCAAAAGGCTGGAGTAGGCCAGCAGAAAGCCAGGAGCCAGGGACCAGAGTACCCCATGAGGTGTAGGGACCCAAGAACTGGGTCGATTTCTGTGGTTTTCGCAGACACATTAGCAGGCAGCTGGATTGGAAGTGGAGCTGCCAGGGCTCGAACATATGGAATGCTGGCATCACAGGCTTAACTTCCACACCACAGTGCAGTCCAACTTGACCCAATTCTTTCAGTCTCAGTTGTCCAGTCCAGGAGGTAAGGTTATATCCTGTACAAACTTAGCCTGTAGGGACTAGTTGTCCCACTGCCACTCGAAGGATGTTACCATAGATATTCCTTGGTCCCATATGTAGCCTTATGGGGTCTCTTAGATAGGTGGTGTTTATGGGTACAAGTCATTGTGGCGGCCGGCGCCGCGGCTCACTAGGTTAATCCTCCACCTTGCGGCGCCGGCACACCAAATTCTAGTCCCGGTCAGGGCACCGGATTCTGTCCCGGTTGCCCCTCTTCCAGGCCAGCTCTCTGCTGTGGCCAGGGAATGCAGTGGAGGATGGCCCAAGTCCTTGGGCCCTGCACCCCATGGGAGACCAGGAGAAGCACCTGGCTCCTGCCATCGGATCAGTGTGGTGGGCCAGCCGCAGTGCACTGGCCGCGGCGGCCATTGGAGGGTGAACCAACCAACGGCAAAGGAAGACCTTTCTCTCTGCCTGTCAAAAACAAAACAAAACAAAACAAAACAAAAAAACACAAGTCATTTTGGCATTTGGGGAATGAGCCAGAATATGGAAGCGTTCTTGTGCTCTCTCACTCTCTCACTGCATATTTCCAGTATGTAAACAGGCCTACCAGCCATGAAGCTTCCTAATTTTTGGTGGGTGTTACTGGTCTGAAGTCTTTCCTTGACTGTGTCATGAATGTTCTTTGCATTCCTCGTGAAGCGGCTTTCACATTTCACCTGTGAGAATCCATTATTAGTTTCCATGCTGCAAAGGCCTTTATTTGCCCAGCCAAACTTGGCTCTTATGTAGTGACAGGGTGGTCTGCAGTTAGCCTTAAATTAACAAAGTAATATCTTCTTCTCCAGTTACTATGCAGCACCCCTTGGTTGAACAACCCAATGGGGCATGAGGAGCTTCACTGGCAGTAGGATTGCATGTACCCTATTGTCATGATTTGAATTCTAAGCCTTCAGGAGGCATGAATCCCTCAGATGGTGATGGTGTTCTGTGTCAAAAAGAGGTCAAAGTATCAATGCCCATAGTGCATTAATGGTGGGAAGTACGGTGTCATGGTCATTGGCACTGAAGTTCTCACAAAGGGCTCTATCTATAAGCAGATACACATCGTAAATGAATTAAGGACTGGAGACCACTACTTTCAAGTCCAAACCTCGCAATGCGACTAGTTTAATTATTCCCCCAGTGGCTCAGCAGATATTGCTACATAGGTTCCGATACCCAAGAACCCGAGTAGAGTCTGAATTATTTATTTCCCCCTGTTATGTAGATGGGAACATAGGACCACTGGCCTTTAGCTAGGAACTTTGAGATCTTGATCTCCTTCCTAAGTCCTGAGAATTTGATTCTGCAATGTCCCTTTCTTAAGCAAATACACTTACCAGGCTGCATGAAGCTTCCCTGGTCTTTTTATTTATCTGTACTTGAGAGAAAGGATCTTATTTTTTGTAAAGGTATACACTGCATGTGCTGGTTCCCTCTCAGAGCCTCAGGAACCATTTGAGTGCCTCCTTATCATTGTTCTAAGGAATGCTAAGGTTCATTCAAGTAGCCATTTCTATAATTTTCCAGCCTACAAAATGAGTGTTCACATAAATACTCAATAATCGGAATCTTTCCTCCCATTCCTGTGTTGCTATATATACATATATTTTTTTCTCTGCCTCATCCCATGGGTCCAGCTCACTCATGTCTGTAAGGAGGTGACCCATGGCCCATCTATCACCTTTCTTTTCCATTAAAACATCTGCCTGTATGTGTAGCTCTTTTGTTTCCAGGCTACTATCTTTGCCTGAGACCAGGTACTGCATGGAATCACCTCTCCCTTCACCAATGAGACAATAGATCTTTCTGACCAGACCCTGCTTGCATAAATTTTACCAGGTAGGTGCACTGTGTACTGGTTCCCAATTTGTTTGAGTCTGGTGAGACAGAGTACACTCATTTTAATAAGTTGCATAATGGATTTATAATTTACAGAAAGGTAGCCAGGGACAGAAGCAGCCCAGGGTCCACAGTGAGCTAATCCTTAAAGACCTGAGAAAACTGCCTGCAGTAGATGGAGTGTCAACTGTTTGAACTATACTTGCACTACTGCAGAAGGATCAAGAAAAGCAGCTCCTCCTGGGTTGTGAGCCTTCGGGGCCACGTTAGCTCACTGGGAAATCTCTGAAGGACATTCTGCTCTCAGGGAAAAGAGAGCTAAAGCTCGCTCTCTCCTGACAGAACTGCCAGATCTCAAGATACTGTTTTCCCTGAAATATCTGCCTTTATTCTTGAGAGCTACAGGCAAGAAGCAGAGGCAAGTGGTTTAACCCAAGGCTTTCCGAAGAAATGTCCTTCACTGTAGTCTGAAGCAAATTATATTCTGAGTTTTAGAGGTTTTTTTTATTGAAAATTTTAGTTATTCAACAGAGAGAGATTATTCATCTGCAGGTTCACTCCCCAGATGGCCATAGTGGCCAGGGCTGGCCCAGGCCAAAGCCAGGAGACAGGAACCAGAAGCCAGGAACTTCATCTAGGTCTCCTATGTGGGTACAAGGCCCAGCACTTGGGTCATCCTTTTCTGCTTTTCTAAGCCATTAGTAGGGAGCTGGATTGGAAAAGGGGAGCAATCAAGACATGAATCAGAGCCCAGAGGGTTACTGGCATAGCGAGCTGCAGCTTTACCCAATATGCCACAATGCTGACCCCGAGTTTTAGAGGCTTTAACTAAACGGTAGCTGGCTGTTCTACGCAGCTGAACTCTCTTTTGCATCACTGTGAACTCTTGTAGTTCAAGAAGTGTTTTTTCCACTTTCTCCACACTAAAGGGCAAGAGGTATTCTGTGTACATTTCTTAGTGGAAGGAGGTTTTTGCTGTTTGGGGAGGCAGGTCCAAGGCACAAGCAGATTTTGTTGCTATCGTCCGGAAGCAGAGTCATCACATGAATACCGTTCTGCGGAGGTGGGGCTTTCTGCTGTCTCCTGTCCTGTTCTCTCTTTATTCTTTGTCATGAACAACCAGTAAGGAAATCTGCAAAAGTGCTTATGAGGATTAGACTGTCATGGGCCTAAAGTCCCCAGAATTTTAAACTACCATGGTAGCACACACTGGGCCTTTGAGAATTCATTATTTCTTTTTCATACATACTTCAATGGCTGCCACCGTGATTCATTTTCTGCCAAAAGCAAAATAAATTTGTGTACTGTCTCTCCTTAGGGGACCTGTCACTCCACAGTACAGTCAAGCATAGTATCGTGTGACAGACAACCAGAATGTTATGAGTTTGTAGTTTTCTGGTTTTTATTTTCTGAGAAAAAAAAAAAAAACTTAGCAAACATACTTTTACAGTCTATTAAGATACTCATTTTGTTTTCTTCTTTAAAGTGTTAAATGATCTTCAGAACTTACTACAATGAATTTTCTAAATGTAATAGATATTTGAATCTTAGGTTAACTACAGTTTTAATATTTTGTATTAACATTTTAATGTATAGCTGGATACATTTAAAATTTAAAATTTACATTTAAAAATTTAAAATTTTTTTTTTTTTTTTGACAGGCAGAGTGGACAGTGAGAGAGAGAGACAGAGAGAAAGGTCTTCCTTTTGCCGTTGGTTCACCCTCCAATGGCCGCCGCGGCCGGCGCGCTGCGGCCGGCGCACCGCGCTGATCCGATGGCAGGAGCCAGGAGCCAGGTGCTTTTCCTGGTCTCCCATGGGGTGCAGGGCCCAAGCACCTGGGCCATCCTCCACTGCATTCCCTGGCCATAGCAGAGAGCTGGCCTGGAAGAGGGGCAACCGGGACAGAATCCGATGCCCCGACCGGGACTAGAACCCGGTGTGCCGGCGCCGCAAGGCGGAGGATTAGCCTAGTGAGCCGCGGCGCCGGCCTAAAAATTTAAAATTTTTAATCTCTTTTCTTTTTACCTATATTTCATAGGTTAATTTCTTTAACTACTACAAGCATTGGAAGATATTCTTATATATGTATGTACTTTGACTTTTTTTTTAAGATTTATTTATTTTTTACTTGAGAATCAGAGTTACAGAGAAAGGAAAGACAGAGAGAGAGAGAGAGGTCTTCTATCCAATGGTTCACTCTCCAATTGGCCGCAATGGCCGGAACTGCGCCTATCCGAAGCCAGAAGCCAGGAGCTTCTTCCGGGTCTCCCACACAAGTGCAGGGGCCCAAGGACTTGGGCCATCTTCTACTGCTTTCCCAGGCCATAGCACAGAGCTGGATCAGAAGTGGAGCAGCCAGGACTAGAACCGGCACTCATATGGGATGCCAGTGCTTCAGGCCAGGGCGTTAACCTGTTGTACCACAGCTCTGGCCCCTACTTTGACTTTCTAAGGAGAGTAGCTTTCTTAAAATCACAAATAAGAATTTGATACAATAATGTTCAAAACTGACTAAAAATATTAATATACCGACAAAGTTACTGTGATATTAAAATATTTTATGCATTTAGAAATTGTACTTGATCTGGTATTAGGGTTTTATGGAACCTGGAAACATCCATTCTTGAATAAAATATTTAATGTCTTTTTGGCATATCTTCTAACAATTAATAATTCACTATTAGATGACTCCTAACAGCTTTAATATTTTATTTTAAGCATAATTATTTAAGGTGGCACCACAGTTTCAAGGAAAGGCCTTCAAGGAAAGGAGACTTCAAACAATAAATGAAAAAATAAAATTAAAAGATGTTTATTTTCAGGTAAAATGCTTTTTAAAATATGCAGCTTTTAATAATATGCATTTCCATGGACTTTTTGAATACTTTGAATAATCATTGATTTCAACATTTTTGGTCACAGAATAAACTTAACTTTTAAGTCATTTTTTTCCACAAAGCTTTTTGAAATACCCTTGTTTTAGAGCTGATGTGTTCATCCTGTGATTCTTGTTCTTTTTCCAGATCAAATAACGTGGCATAAGTCACCAGGAAGTGAAGAACAGTTCATTCTCTTTCATATAAAGACTTCCCTTAACCTCCATGATCCTTTAAGATTTCAAAGGACATTACAGAGCCATTACCAATGAGTTCACTCTTTGGATATGGTCTTTGTTTTACAAATAACTTTTCAGGTCTTCTAAGTCTTACTGCACATTCTCAGCCAGAACACTAAACTGCCTTACTCTGAAGTAATAACAGAAACAACTACAAAAGACTCAGCAGCAATAATGCCATTAAGGTAATAATACTTAGGATTAGTCATAGAAGTGGGCAGGTATATAGGTTAAAATCGATTAGGTTTGTGAGCTGGAAGACCACGCCTTTGCCACGCCCCTTTGTGTCCTCATCCCCCTACCTGGCCAAACATGGGTGCCCACCAGCCAATCAAGTTAATTGGCTACTCCCCTTTGGAAGTGGGTTAAAAGCCTGAGGCACAGTGTGTCCAGCCTGCTCTTTTTCCCTAGCCTCTTGCTAGGAAGGGGGCTTCCTGTAGCCCCACCGCCTCCAGGGCACATGGCCTTTGGGCCATGTGCTCTAGGCTTCCTGGCCTAGATGCTCTTCCACGTGGCTGGATCCTGGTGCTTGGTATGAAGCCCTATTTACCTCTCTCTCTTAAATAAAGCTCTCACTCTCCTATGCATCTTTCTCACTAAATAAAAGCTTAAAACGTACCATGCTGCCTCGTTTATGCGTGCTGGTATTTAGAACTCTTCTCAAATTTTAGGCAAGACCATCTTGGGCTTATTAATATAGGGGATTTAGTAATAAGCCCGTGGTGAAATCGTAAGGCACCCCAAATTCTGGTAGCACATGTGGCACCTCAAATTGCATTTCTAGGGAACTTTAAGGAGCCACATTTTAGTGTAAATTTTACGGGGTCTTCTCCGATTTCATAATGAGTCAAATTATCTGCATGAAGTAAGTCCCTTCCACGTTAACATCACTAGGAATCGATTTTTATAAACAGAAATAGGACACTAGATTGCATACCAAGGAGTTTAGTGATATTTAAAGAATGTCGGCAGTTTATCTCCACTCTTATTTATCTTCAGTCAATTAAAATACATCTTTTGTTTGGAATATTTAAGGTACTAAAGGCTGTCTGCAGTAAATATTTTCAGTATTTTTAATTTTATGATTTTGGAATTCTGTGTGCAGTTAGGGAGATTGATTATAATAATGTCCTGATTAGCTGGTTTCTATATTTGATAAGAATCACTGTGCCAAGATGTCACCATTTGTCAAAACTGCTGAAAGTAAGTGGTTCCATGGAATGAGTGTAAAAGGCACATGTAGGTACTTCTGTTGCCTGCACACAAGTGTGGTCTTTGATAACCCCACTATAGGAAAGATAAAGTACAGATAAGAAAACAGTTACAGATTGTCAACGATTGGGAAGAGGCTAAGAAAAACGCAAAATTAATGCAGGCACATCTGTTGATCACACATTGCAGTTTTTGTCAAGGAAGGAGTGTCAGAGGTGGAGAAATAGAAATGTAGAGATTGACAGCTGTGGATTTAAACTGATAGAACTGAGTTCTTTTATCAGAATCATGTATGTGTCAGCCTGTAATATAAAACTCATTCCCATAGTAATTAATCTTTACTAAAATCAGAGAGGAAATTCACAAAGTACTGAGGTGAACAGAAGAGAAATCACTAGTATTAGTCACTATGCCTAATCTGTGTCTGATAAGACACAAAAAATGATGAAAACTTGTCCTTATCTCATTTTTGCTCAGTTATCTGCCATGCAGGCTATACCACTGCTTTTGTATATTTTTTTCTTTAAAATGAAAGTGAACTTAATTTGATATCTTATAATCAAAACAATATCCTAGAAAAATCAATCTAAATATAAAATAATTGTACACTCCAGTTCCAATTGTCAATTTTCATAGAAAATCTTGCAGAAATCAGATTTGGCATATTTTTGAAGGAATAAAACCAACATTCTAATTTCGTAATAGTATAGACCTAAACACAGTTCCTGTTATCTGACCCAAGGATCTTGCACATACTTTCACAAAATCTGTGACAGATATATGAAACAGTCCTATGTAAAGTAAATTTCACTCTAAACTTTCTTCTAAACTTTCTGGAGTTCCAAAAATGCTAGATATGTCACATTTATGATGTGCTATTTCCTGTGTTTTCAAAACAGCCAAGTTTGGAATTGCATTTGTTGGATTTGTGGCCCAACATACAGAACATTCTAAACATTTCAAGAGTCATGAGCCTTTACCTTCCCAGAACTTATGAATTGTCTACTGTATGAAAACTTTAAAAACCAGAAATTATTTGCCAGATAATAACCAGAAAAAAACACAGACCTATTCATATAATAGAGATAATTAATCCACACCCTTCTGGAGAGGAAAAAAAAATCACATAATGAATTGGTTTCATAAATTAATTGGATTCTTTTTCCTACACTGTGCTACTTTAGGAAAATCACCTAAACGGTTTGAAGTTTGTCTTTTAACTGTAAAGATAAAATAATGACCTTCTGACAGCCTCTAAACATTTATTGACCATGTACCATTTCCTAAGAATTTCACTAAGTGTGTAGACGACTTCATTTAATATTCCATTCAATACTTCATTTAAGTCTATGAGGTGGATAGCATTGTGATTTCCTTTTTACAGAGGGAGTAGCTGAGGTGCTGAATTGAATTATTAAATGAAGGTCACATAGCTAATAAAGGTAGACTATTTAAAATAAAATATGGCTGGCTTTAAGCCTCATTTTTTAAATACTGCTCCGTGTAAGACTATAGATATATATTAGAAAGTACTTCACAAAGTTTATAGAAACATTGGATTAAAATTTTTGAAATTATGCTTGGTTTTTTCATAATATCTGCTTTCATGAACTATCTGAAGATCTCTTATATGCATGAATTTCAAAGTTTTTATACCAAAATAAACTGATTTTGATTCCATTTTCCACAAACTTTTATAATACATATAATATAGTGCAAGTTATCCCACTATTTTCACAGTTACCGTGTCTACCCTATATTAAGTGCTGTAATTATAATTGAGAATAAAATATGCTATTGTCTTTGTGAACATGGATTCTGAATTTTAGTATATGACTACAAACACAAATGACAAACGTAACAGACAGATAAAATAAACATGTAAATGAGAATATGGAACATAATCAGTGGTTACATCAGAATATATGACAAATAATAAAGGGTTATGAATCTAGAGAAATGGAGCCAAGGCAGCTTGCTTAAGTGCATTCACATTTATTAAACCAACATTAATTGTAATCAACCCTTGGTTAAAAAATATAACCCATTTATCATTGTAGACTGCCAGTGTACAACTTCTTGCTAGTTTAGTCTACATTGTATGAATCTATTAAGAATAAATGACAGGGGCTGGCACTGTGGCGTAGTGGGTGAAGCCACTGACTACAGTGTCAGCATCCCATATGGGTGCCGGTTTGAGTCCTGGCTACTCTACTTCCAATCCAGCTCTCTGTTACGACCTGGGAAAGCAGAGTAAGATGGCTCAAGTGCTTGGGCCCCTGCAGCCATGTGGGAGACCTGGAAGACGCTCCTGACTCCTGGCTTTGGATCAGCACAGCTCCGGCCAGCGTTGTGGCCATCTGAGGCGTGAACCAGCAGATGGAAGATCTCTCTCTCTCTCTCTCTCTCTCTCTCTCTCTTTTGCTCTCTCTGCATATGGCTCTCTGTAATTCTGCTTTTCAAATAAATAAGACATTAGTATGAAATATCTTCAACTGGAAAAATTTTGATTTCATATAGTGTGTAGCTTTAAAATGACTTTATTTTACTGTGAAATCCTTTTTAATATACACTTAGAGAAAAATGGTTTATCTAAAGTATGACATACCAGAAAAATCACTATCTCAGAATTTTATTTATAAAAGAATAATGTTTAAAGCTAACTTTTGATGAGAATGAATGGAGAGGTGAGTATTTTGATATTGATTATATATCTAAGAATATTAAATTATCTCATATAAAAAGGTGCTTTTTATGAGATATTTAAAGTTACATGATCCAGCCTTTTAAACTATATACAAGTCCTTCAAAACATGTACTCCTTCATAGTAAAAATAGTACAATGAATTTATTTCCTGATTTGAAAAATATTCGAAAGTTTATGTGTGATAATAACATGAACTTCTAACAGAAGATAATAAATGCTTTTGATTTTAATATTTAATAATGTATTTGAAAGTCAGAGTTACAGAGAGAGAAGGAGCTCTGTGCTATGGCCTGGGAAAGCACTAGAACATGGCCCAAGTCCTTGGGCCCCCACACACATGTGGGAGTCCCAGAAGAAGCTCCTGACTCCTGGCTTTGGATAGGCCCAGCTCTAGCTGTTGTGGCAATCTAGGGAGTGAACCAGCAAATGGAAGACCTCTCTCTCTCTCTCTCTCTGCCTCTGCCTCTCTATAACTCTGCCTCTCAAATAAATAATTTTATATATATATAAATATATATATGCATTATATAAACTAATAAATGCAAACAGTCTGAAAAAAATTTAAAAAACTGCATTATTTATAATGAGCAAATTTACACACACAAAGTTTAAAATATGAGTAGAAAAGTATATATGAGATAAGAATGAACAAAACAATGATGGTGTTATTATATTATTAACGTATAATTTAAAGTGAGTAAATGTTTTGCAACAAAACTTTACATTATGATAAAAATGATCTATCTACCAGCAAAGTACATTTTAAATTTTCCAACACCAATATCAGTCACTTATGCCCACAATAATAATGTGAAACACACCAACACTTAGAAGCATTTACCCAAAGGAAATGAAATTGGCAAACAAACAAGCTGTCTGCACATTAATGTTTATTGCAGCTCAATTCACAATAGCTAAGACCTGGAACCAACCCAAATGCCCATCAACAGTAGACTGGATAAAGAAATTATGGGACATGTACCCTACAGAATACTATACAGAAGTCAAAAACAACAAAACCCAGTCATTTGCAACAAGATGGAGGAATTTGGAAAACATGATGCTGAGTGAATTGAGCCAGTCCCAAAGGGACAAATATCATATGTTCTCCCTGATCGGCGACAACTAACTGAGCACCAAAGGGGAAACTTGTTGAAGTGAAATTGACACTATGAGAAACAGGGACTTGATCAGCTCTTGTCCTGACGGTTGATGTATAATGTAATACTTTATCCATTTTAGTATTTTTTGTTCTAGTACCATTGGTTGAACTCTGTAATTAACACACAATTCTTCTTAGGTGTTTAAATTTTAACTGAAAAGTGATCCCTGTTAGGAATTTGGAAAACATTATGCTGAGTGAAATAAGCCAATCCCAAAGGGACAAATACCACTTGTTCTCCCTGATAGGTGGCAACTAACTGAGCACCAAAACGGAAACCTGTTAAAGTGAAATGAACACTATGAGAAACGGTGACTTGATCAGCCCTCACCCTGACTGTTGATGAGCAACTTGATATGTTATCCCTCTTAGTATTTTTTTTGTTTGTTCTACTTAATACTTTTGGTTGAATACTGTAAGCAATACACAATTCTTCTTAAGTGCTGAAACTTAACTGAAAAGTGATCGCTGTTAAATATAAGAGTGGGAATAAGAGAGGGAAGAGATGGGCAATTTGGGACATACTCAAGCTGACTTACCTCAAATGGTAGAGTTAGAAACATACCAGGGGATTCCAATTCAATCCCATCAAGGTGGCATGTACCAATGCCATCTCACTAGTCCCAGTGATCAATTTCTGTTCACAATTGATCGTAATGATAGGACTAAGAACCAAAGGGAGCACATAAACAAGAATAGTGTCTGCAAATACTAGCTGATAGAATCAAAAAGGGAGAGAATGATCCAACATGGGAAGTGAGATACACAGCAGACCCATAGAATGGCAGCACTCTGGCCTCAGAATCAGCCCTTAAGGCATGAGGATCCGGCTGAAATGCCCATGAGAGTATTTCAGGCATGGAAAGCCAAGACACTCTGGGGAAAAAAAAAAAAAAAAAAAAAAAAAAACACCTAAATGAAAGATCTCCGTGAGTGAGATCCCAGTGGAAAGAACGGGTCATCAAAGAAGGAAGTACCTTTCTCTGAAGGGAGGAGAGAACTTCCACTTTGACCATGGCCTTGTCTAAAAATTATCAGAGTTAGTGAACTCAGGGGGCTTCCACAGCCTTGGCAGCTCATGACAAGAGCCTAGGGTGATTACTGACACCCTGAACAAGAGTGTCAATTTGTTAAGTCAACAACAGGAGTCACTGTGCACTTACTCCTCATGTAGGATCTTTGTCCTTAGTGTGCTGTACATTGAGATTTAATGCTATAAGTAGTACTCAAACAGTATTTTTCACTTTATGTTTCTGTGTGGGAGCAAACTGTTGAAATCTTTACTTAATGTATGCTAAACTGATCTTCTGTATATAAAGAGAATCGAAAATGAATCTTGATGTGAATGGAAGGGGAGAGGGAGTGGGAAAGCGGAGGGTTGTGGGTGGGAGGGACGTTATGGGGGGGAAGCCATTGTACTCCATTAGCTGTACTTTGGAAATTTATATTCATTAAATAAAAGTTAAAAACAACAACAACAACAAAACAAACAAACAAACAAAAAACATAAAACCAAAGTACTTACAATTTTTCTTGATTTCTTGGATGATTAGTGGTTATCCTCAGCTGGGTCAGCTGTTACTTAATAGTCTTGATATTTTTTTTTTTAATCTTTTATTTAATGAATATAAATTTCCAAAGTATGACTCATGTGTTACAATGGCTTCCCCCCCCATACCGTCCCTCCCACCCACAACCCTCCCCTTTCCCACTCCCTCTCCCCTTCCATTCACATCAAGATTCATTTTCGATTATCTTAATATACAGAAGATCAGCTTAGTATACCTTAAGTAAGTATTTCAACAGTTTGCTCCCACACAGAAACATAAAGTGAAAAATAATAGATGATTTTTTTTTAAATGATGATGAAATCAGATCAGACCTATTGTCATGTTTAATCCCAGTGAGAGTCAAGTTGGGAATTGATAATTTCTTTCTTTTTTTTTTTTTTTTTTTTTTTTTTTACAGAAGATCAGTTTAGTATACATTAAGTAAAGATTTCAATATAGTCTTGATATTATTATTTGTGCTCAGCTTTGTGGAATCTAATGGTATAGAATGGTCTTGACTCAGCACAACATTAACATTCCTCTAGCCAGCTATGTTAGTTATATTCATGGAAATTCCAGGTTTCCTGATGCATAAGCAAAAATACACATTTTCAATGTACTTATTATTTTTATTTTATTTTAAGATTTATTTTATTTATTTGAAAGACAGAGTTACAGAGAGAGGTAGAGACAGAGAGAGAGGCCCTCCATCCCCTGATTCACTCCCCAGATGGCCGCAACGGCTGGAGCTGCGTCAACCCAAAGCCAGGAACCTGGAGCCAGGAGCTTCTTCCCGGTCTCCCAGGTGGGGGCAGGGGCCCAAGGACTTGGACCGTCTTCTACTGCTTTCCCAGGCCATAGCAGAAAGCTGGATAGGAAGAGGAGCAGCCGGGACCAGAACCGGCGCCCACATGGGATGCCGGAGCTTTGGGCCAGGGCTCCAACCCACTGTGCCATAGCACTGGCCCTGCCCATCTTTTTTTATATTTGTTATTGCCCATGTACAGAGCAAGTCCAATGCAAAGCAAAATTTAAATACTGGGAAGCAGTACAAACTTCTGAGAATGTAGAGAATTCAAACTATGGGAGCATGAGTGTAATCTACCAAAGCTTTTAATGATATAGCTTTAAATATGCCTATATTTACATTTACAAAATTGTAATAAATATGTTCAAGTTGAAATAGTGTTTTGGGGATGAGAAAATAGAATACATTGAGTATGTACATTCAAAATCCATATGCTGTGGCATAGAAGGTTAAGCTGCCGCCTGCAGCACCAGAATCCCATCTGGGCACAAGTTCGAATCCTACCTGCTCCACTTCCAATCCAGCTCCCTGCTAATGTTCCTGGGAAAGCAGTAGAAGATGGCCCAAGTACTTGGGCTCCTGAACCCACTTGGGAGATCTAGAAGAAGCTCCTGGCTCCTGGCTCCTGACTTTAGCCCTGCCCAACCACAGCGGTTGTGGTCATCTATCTCTCATTCTCTCATTCTCTCTCTCTCTCTCTCTCTCTCTCTCTCTCTATCTCTGTCTTTCAAATAAATAATGAATCTGTATAAAAAAAGTCCATATGTTGATATCCTAACTCCTCAATGTGATGGTATTAGGATACAGGATCTTTTAGAAGTAATTATATCATTGAGGTGGAACCACGTGAGGGTACGAGAGTGTGATGGCCTGCTATCCAGAAGATGTTGCTAAGTAGAACTTAACCATGCTGGCACTCTGATAAAAGACTACCAGGGGTCTGGCGCTGTGGTGCAGTAGGTTAATCTTCTGCCTGTTGTTCTGGCATCCCATATGGGTACCAGTTCTAGTCCCAGCTGCTCCTTTTCTGCTCCAACTCTCTGCAATGGTCTGGGAAAGTAGTAGAAGATGGCCCAAGCGCTTGGGCCTTGAGGAATCTCCTGGCTCCTGGCTTGGATGGGTCCAGTTCTGGCTATTGCAGCCATTTAGGGGGTGATCCAGTGGATGGAAGATCTTTGCTCTCCTTCTCACTGTCTGTACTCTACCTCTCAAATAAATAAATAAATTTTTTTTTTAAAAAAAGACTACCAGACTACATAAAAGAGAAAAATAAACTTCTGTTCTTCATGAGCTACCCAGTCCAAGGTAATTAGTTTTAACAATGTGACCTGACCAAGACATAACAATCCAAATAAGAGTTGTTTACACCCAGCCAGCCAGAGTCAAAGTACATGAACAGAGATAACAATCAGTGCATTTAACACCATTGAGATGGACTGCAAGGTCAATATCTGATTTGTTTCATAATTTTAATTGAAACACAAAATCTCTTGCTCTCTGTTAGAAAAACACAGGTAAATAAGCAAAACAGAATGAATGACAGATAACAGAAAGGATGACACAAACATTAAAATATTTAGAACCCAACCAACCATTTCATGAAATATAAACACATGACAATGCAAAGAGATTATTTACAAGTGCAATTTGGGTATCACTCTCACAATATTCTTGATGCTTGCTATCCGTGAAACAGGTAGTCTTAAAGAAACTTAGGTGATAGCCAGATTTTATCACTAAGATAAAAAGATATCAAGAAGGGAGGGTATTTGTTTGGCATTGCCTAAAACCTCCATTACAATATGGTGCCTGGTGAATGTTTGAGGAGCGTGTCTGCGGCTGCTGCTGTTAAGCTACATAAGATCAGACCACCGGCAGGGATACGTCCACTTTAGTTCCGGGCACATGGACAGTGCATGATCCCTATACTTTGCTTAAGATGCCCCTGTGCGTGGTCCACCCATGCTTGCAAGACCTTTCTGCTGATTGGCTCCCCTACTGCGCATGTCTTTTGTAAGCTTTAGAAGCCGGTACACTTTCTAGATAAAGTAGTTCCTGCTTCAACAGAACTCACAGGTGCTGTGGTGTGTTCATCACCCGTCGACCTTACCTCTCCCGTTGTCCTTGTTGGGGAGTGTCTGTACTACCTCTGCTGGTCAGGGGCCAGCCTCGGGCTTGAGACCCCGACAGGTATTTGAGGACTAAGTAAATAGCCCTAGACATTTCACTATATTCAAAGGACCAAGAGTTAGAAATCTGCATGCAAATAAAACAGATAAGGGTAAAATCAATTCATATGGTGTTTTTTTTCCTCCAATATGAATGTGAAATCCTATTCCTAACTGTGAACAGAAAAAAGTTTGGCAGGTGCTTTATATTTTTAATGGTATTTGTATTCACAGTATTCTTCATCCTGCCTAGGACCAGCTACATGCTGTGAATACATTGCCCCCAAAATTACAGTTAATATTGGGTTATAAAAATAATAATACATTTGAAGTTAGCTAATATTTGGTAATTATTGGAAGGCATGAGGCAGGGTGTAGAACAAAGATATTTCCTACCGCTACTAAGGTATTACCACCTAATAAAGGGAGTGATAAAGAAAAAAATTGCATCATAACCATAATTTTAAAATTTTAGCAAGAATAACATTCAGATGGTTTAAGGGCTTCCAGAATCTGTGGGCAGTGGTCATGTAAATGACCACAGAGATGTCAAGGATGACAGTGATCTAAAAATAAGAATGTACTTAACCCACAGACAATGAGGGATAAACAATTCAAATAGTAGAAATTAAAGTGCAAGGCACAGAGTCACAGGATATAGAATCTTCTTCTTGTTACAGATGCTTAATATTACTGGAATATACACTGCACACAGGCTATGTCCTGTAAGAAATAGAAAAAATATGCAAGGATTTCTATACTCTACTTTCTCATCTACAATAAGGGGGAAATATTGCTTCCTGATATTGTTTAGAATTTTGATTTATGTACTAATTCCATTTGAAAGGCACATACTGTGGGGATAAGGGAGGGAGGGAGTTTGGGGTAGGAGGGACAGAGAGAGAAAGACAGATATTTGAAGTGATTTGCCATCTACTGGTTTACTGCACAAATGCCTGCAACAGCCAAGGCCAGGAACCAGGAAGTCAATCCACATGGCTAATAGGGACCCAAATAATTGAGCCATCATCTGATGCCTCCCCGGATGCTCACTAGCAAGAGGCTGGAATCGGGAGTGGAGCTGGGACTCATCAAAAGCACTCCTATAAGGGGCATGGGTGTTTTGAGCAGCATCTTAAACACTATGCCAAATGCCTGCCCTCCTTAGTGTTAATTTTTAAATTTTAAATGCAGTAATATTTACAAAGTAAAATATTAGGTAACAAAATGAATATTAGGGGCCGGACCTGTGGCGTAGCCAGTAAAGCTGCTGCCTGCAGTATTAGCATCCCATAAGGGTGCCGGTTAGAGTCCCGGATGCTCCACTTCTGATCCAGCTCTCTGCTATGGCCTGGGAAAGCAGTAGAAGATGGCCCAAGTGCTTCGGTCCCTGCACCCACGTGGGAGACCTGGAAGAAGCTCCTGGCTCCTGGTTTCGGATCAGCTAGGCTCTGGCCATTGCGGCCATCTGGGTGTGAACCAACAGATGCAAGACCTCTCTCTCTATCTCTACCTCTCTCTGTAACTCTGTCTTTCAAATAAATATAAATAAATCTTTAAAAAAATTAAAAAAAATAAAAAGGCAAGATGCTAAAATATAAATGCAGAATCTTTAGTACATAGGTTAATGTCAATTAATCTGTCTTTAAAACTAGTTTATCATAGGTTAATCAATTATTTTAAAGATTTATTTATTTGAAAGTCGAGAGTTACAGAGAAGGAGAGGCAGAGAGAGAGAGAGAGAGATGTCTCATCCAATGGTTCACTCCTCAGTGGTTGCAATGGCCAGGGCTGTGCCAGGCTGAAGCCAGGAGGCAGGAGCTTCATCTGAGACTCCCAAGTGGGTGCAGGGGCCCAAGGACTTGGGCCATCCTACAGTGCTTTCCCAGGGAGCTAGATCAGAAGTGGAGCAGGCAGAACTAGAACTAGCCTCCATATGGGATGCTGGCACTTCAGCCGGCAGCTTTACCTGCTACACCACTGTGCTGGCCCACAACTTAGCAATATTATATTACAAATTACTGAACAAGTCCTTTGCATTTAACTTTTCATTTTTATTTCCCCCACTTTATATATCATTTAAAGTAAAATAACTTATAATCTCAAAGTATTACTCCCACATTTCTTTCCTGTCATATCAAAAATGTCGATATACCTAGATTTTATTTAATTCAAACTTACTGCAATGCAGATGTGACTTTGTTAGCATCTGTGATAACTATGAATGTCTAGAAGTGTGAACTCTTTCCTGGAACTGAAAGAAATCATAAAGTTTATTTGTTTATGGAGTTAAAAATCACTGGGCTATAAATAGTTTATTCTACATTTCCTATTTCATTTCTTGCCCCTCATTTGCATTACTCTAATATCTGTGATAATACTTTTCTTGAATTCCAAAATAATATACTTTTATTTATATGGCTTTCATATGTAGTTTATTTGAATGTTTTTGCATAACTGAATCTGGTGAAATGAAAAAGAATACAAGTAAGGTTTTCAGTAACAGCAGTGAAAATTTATTCCATATAATTTTCTGGAAGCATTATGGCTTCACTCTCTAGAAGCCAGAACTTTATCATCAAAATAACGGTTTTTCCTGTGGGAAAATAAATAGACTTCCACAACATGACTGTCAGGAAGAAAGACAAAGTTTATTATATAAGGCATAAAAGGTAGAGGAGACAAAAGAGAGAAATTTCTACAAAAAGCTGAAAAACCCAAACCAAAGTGTGTTTTTGGGAAAAAAACTACAGTGGAAAATTTCAATGCTGTACAACTCAAGAACTTACCTGGTTTTATGGGAATGCATAAGTCTGATGATGTATACTTTGGCTCTTTTTTCATACATTAGCAGAGAAAGCATGCCTACATATACTGCTTTACATTCTTTTGAATTCATAGGAAACTACCACTACAAGTGTGATTAGGACTCTTTAACACAGAAAGTTTTATGCAATTTCTCACTCAATGATTTATAATTCTTCAAAATTTATTTTTTTAAACTTTAGACCATATTGGAAAACATGCCTTAAGCAAATTTTATCATATGTATATATGCTATATTTATATATCCATGAACATACATATAAACACATATAAATATAAAGAGAGTGAATATTGTCTTCCAGTTTATTCATTTGGGAATTCCATTAGGAGTGAGAGCAGCTTATTTTAGCCTAGACTCTCTCCATCTTTCCTCACGTCTACTCCACTAAGATAAGGGTGGGGAAGAGGTTACTCGGTTTTTAGAGGAACTACTAAGAGGTAACACAAACTTAGAAAAGTAACTAAACTTGTATAAATTCTAAATAACTACTGTGAAGAATATCAGTAGCTGGAAAGAGTAGAAATATATGTGCAGGCACTGCAGAATATTTTAGTGGTAACAACAGAGGAGATTGACTTAAGAGAGAACCTCTTTGGGATACACTACTAAAACACCAACCACATTTTACTTTCCAGAAGCAGCTTCTAAGAAAGCCTAAGAAAGAAGGGAGAGAAGATACCATGGAATGCCCAGAGGTGGTTGGCCTCAGCAATACCAGTAAAAGGCACTTTGGAAAATTGAGATGCTAGAGGTTGGCTTGATCTCTCTGTGGCAGCAGCTGGTAAAGGAGATGCATACTTCAGGTCCTTTGGGAGAAGCCGTTTGGAACCAGGTTAAGTTTTCATGACCGTGATAGATATGGTCAGACAGAGGTACAATGCACATGCATCTAGATATTCTGTCAATAAACACAATCAAGGGAATTTTTGAGCTCAATAGTCTTGGAAAATAACTCAGGATCATTTTTCAAAGAGGATAACATATATAGGAGTGACTCTTCTGAAAAAAGCAGAAATAAATAAAGCAGCACCAAGAAAAATTCATATAAGTTGATAATATTTATAATGAAAAATGCTATGAAGTTAACAACGTATTTTGTGAAGAAATTACAGCTTGGAAAAAGCCCATATCATACACAGAAACTCCAGGAGAGAATCAAGCAGCAGGTGATGATGCCACACAGAATTTAGGATGAGGATAGAAGGAAAGGCAAACATGTTTCAAAAAAAAGGGGCAACCATTTGGCACAGAAATTAATATGCCCACATCCACTATTGGAGTCCCTAGGTTCAAGCCCAAGCTCTCATTTCCCATCCAGCTAATAAGCTCTCATCTCCCATCTTGCCAATAAGCACCTTGGGAAGCAGTGGGCAATGCTCAGGTAGTTGGGTCCTTGTCACCCACTTGGGAGACTGGGATTGAGTTCTGAGATCCATGCTTCAGCTTGACCCAGTCATGGCTTTGTGAGATTTTTGGGGAATGAATCAGTAAAAGAAAAATCTCTCTCTCCATTTCAAATAAGTAAAGTAAATTAAAATAAAAATGCTTTAAAGGAAAATGAAAGAATATCAGATTAGAAGACACACCAGAGGATGTAAAATAAGAGGGAGAGATGATAAGAAAGAGAAAAAAAATGAAGCAAATAAGCCAAAATTCAGAAAAGGCATTTTAAAAATATATTAGGTGGGAAATAAGCATAGGGAATTTATTGTGTGCACAGTTGGATTTTCTAAAACCAAGCAAACAAAAAACAAAGAAATGTAAAACTAATCATGGCCTTCTGGGGAAAAATGCTGGGGTATTTAAATAACCACATATCCAGATGTATTCTAAGCAACAGAAATTTGCATTATCAGTATAATCACAAACAAACAGATAAACCAACGTTTAGAAGTCCTCAGAGACCAATAGATATTCAGTCACTTTGTTTTGCTTTATGCTTGGTCAGTTTTATCAGATTATAATAATCATCCTTTTTAGCTTAAAGTCTTAATTTTAAAAAAACATACACATTCTTATAACCACCAGCAAAATGCTAAATAAATGGTCCACCAGCTTTAAAAAAATTGATTCGTATTACTTTTTGTAGTTAACCCCCTCCCCAATACACAGTCTCACAAAATTGTTCATTTATTTCCAAAGGTTTACTCCTGCTGATTCACTCCCCAAATGGTGTCAAGAGGCTGGGCTGAGCCAGGCCAAAGCCAGGAACTACATCTAGGTTCCATACATGAGTGGTAGAGGCCCAAGTAGTTGGGCCATCTTCTGCAGCTTTCTCAGACACATTAGTAAGAAGCTGTATCAGAACTGGAGCAGCAGGGACTCAAACCTGGGATGCCACCATTGAGGCACTGGTTTAACCTGATGTGCTACAAAACTGGCCCCTGTTTCCAAAGGTATTAGCAATAGAATTATACCGTATTAAGCTTTTTGTGTCTGGACTCTTTTCATTTATCACAATACTGTGAGACTGTGTCAATGCGGAAGTATCAGTAGTTAATTCTTTTTATTATTATTGCTGAATAAAATTTCATTGTAAAGCTGTATCACTCTCCACTCAATGCATGATGGACATTTGGATTTTTCACAGTTTGTCAGCTATATACAAAACTTCTGTCATCATCATTGTATATGTTTTTCTGTTAACATGATTTCATTTCTCCTCAATAAATATCTAGAGGGATGGGCATTTGGCACCACTTGGGATGCCTGCTTCCCTTATCAAACTGTATGGATTCAAGTCCTGGCTCATTAGATTCCATTTCAGTTCCCTGCGAATGAACATCCTAGGAGGCAGCAGGTGACAGCTCAAGTTTTGCATGCCTCACCGCTAACAAGGGAAACGCAGATGGAGTTCTGGGTTCCTGGTTTCAGTCTAGTCTAACCCTGGCTATTGATGTTTGGAGACTGAATATATGGACAGTGGATGGAATCTCCTTATATTGTGTTCTTATTCATTGTTGGCGAACATTGGTCAGTAACACACAACAGTCAATTCTTCATATAAAATGTTGATTCAGGTTTATCCATCCAGGTGTCCACTAAGATATGTTTTCAATATCAACTGTGAATAAATCTTGAGAGGTCACTGAGATCATTTAATTATTACTAGCAACAGGTTCTCATCCAGAAGTTTTTAAACTTGTGCATTTGTTGTTAATCACTTGGCTCTCCTGTCTCAGCTAAAGGCTAGTATTATGAAATCTGAGAATTGTAGATATATTTTGATTAAAATATTTTTATTTTAATTGGATAAATGGAAAAATATAAGGTAATGTCCTCAGAACATACTAGAAATAACAAATTAAGTTCTTCTTAAATATTTATAGTGAAAGATTTAAATATTAGACTTCTTGAGTATTATCCACACAGAAGTTTTGTTTGTGTCACCTCTGAAACATGGATATGATATTCAACACAGTGTGGGAGCCATGTGACCTGGGATCATATCTGTGCTAAAATTTCATCTTAACTGAAATTTCTAAGCACATCCTTACCTATATAATGTTCTCAATTTTTTGATGACTGAATAAATAAATTAAAGCCATATTCAGCTTAAAAGAAAATAATATTTCTATAGTACATAAATACATATTGCTTTTTAAATAAATATTTTTCTGTGAAAATTATTGAGCATAAAATAATATAAATTCATCCAAATTGTTTAACTTATTTTGTGGTTATTTTATAAAACCAGAATTAATGCAAAATGAATGACAAGTTTTATTAATTTTATAAAGCTACTTGACTAAGACATGAAAAACTCATAAATTACTTATGTGCCATGATACAGTGGTTTTCATCATTAAAAGTTATTATAAAATGTCAGAATCCTTGTTGTATTTGCTTTACATCTTTAGTGTAGCAGACAAAAATTATGTTTTTGTAATTATTTTGCTTCCTTTCCTTTTCCTCCTATTATCCAATTGTCATGAGATTAAAAACATGGAATTAGAAGTACTATTTAATTCATGATAATCAACTGTGTAATATCTAACATCAAATTGTATACTAAGTGATGATAATTTGTTTTTGAAATAATAAATTCCTTGTAAACAGTCCATAATACCTAAATTGAAGTGGCTCATGTTTCTCCTGGACCTAGGAAAGTTTACATTAAGTAAATTTTTATTTATTCATACATCTCAATTGTCTTGCATTCTTCACTGCTTCTGTTTCAAAATAATTATTAATTACAGTTCTAAGTTAATGTTAGAATATTTGAGTTATTGCAGAGACTTTTTTATTTCATTCCTGTACATGAGTATAAACAATGTGCTTAGTGCTTCCACATTGTACTTAATATTTGAGAAGCACAAAGATAACACCTTTTGATTTAAGCATTGTAATATGTGGAATTCTAACATTTTCATCATGAAAATAAACTAGCTTCAAAAATCAGTGAAAAAGAAAAACCAGCTATAGCTATAAAATACTAGAGATAAACAGTGTTTTAAATTACTCCACATGGAAATATTTATCCAATTAATCAAAAAAGTGTCCATCTATAAAACATTAAGATGAAATTTTATTAATTATATATTTATAGTAGATACATTAGTTTCAGACAGAGAAGACTTCAGAATAAGAAAAATTATCATTGATAAACATGGGCATTAGAACATGACAAAAGGGTCAATTCTCCAGAAAGACATAACAATCCTTAATATGTATGTGTGTTTATCAACAGTGTCACAATACATAATGCAAGAACTAATAATTTAGCTCTACTTGCTAATAAATAGAAATAAAATCTATCCTATATCATAAATTTATGTCTCCACAGCATGTTTTTCCTTCTTAAATTCTAAACAAATTGGTCAGTCCTTCCTCTTATAACAATGGAGTATTATTCAGCCATATAAAATAATGATATCCTATAATTTGCAAAAAAAGTGGATGGAATTGTAGGTCATGTCATTAAGTGAAATGAGCACTTTGTTTAAAACAATTAGAGGACTTGAAATTTTTCTGATCAATAATTTTTATGCGAAAGAGTGAGGTTAAAATAAAAAAAATCAGAAAATAAAGTCACAATAGAACTTTATTTGCCATTCTCATAAATTCTGATGTGACTTGTGTGCCCCTCTATGATTTACAAATAGGCTTCCTGAACAAGCTGTCCCTTTAAGACAATGTGCCAGCAGAAGCGACATAGAGATGAGACATATACATGTTACTTCAGCTCGAGACCATTGGTTACAACTGAACCCAGGGCCCCAGGACATCTACAAGAAAGGTGTGAAGCTTGTAGAATACTTATCTTAGATTTCTAGCCTCATATAAAGATTAATCAAATTATGAATAAGATGCATAAATGTATTGAGAGGTAGTCTTGTAAGATAAGTCAAAACTGCTTTGCTTTAAAGAAAATATTTATTTATGTGTCAGAATGCTGCAAAAAGTTTGTGGTAAAATGCTAATTAAAAGATTAATTTATTTTTCTGCAAACAACCTGAAATAAATCCAATTATGTTCATAATATACATTTTCCATGAGTTTTTTGATGACTAGTTATATGCATGGATTTTGATTTTTTTCCACCAAAAAAACCTTAACCTTTAATTCCATTTTCCATGAAGTTTTCGAAGTCACATAGTAGAGATTTCATGACTGGTTTCACTATATTTCTCAAAGTTTCTGCGATTTAGCCTTCTTCTGGATTACTTCATAATGATCATTGTTAGCCTGTATCTAAAGTCACAAAACCCAAGATGGTAATATCTAAATTTCAGGATGCAGATTAGAGAAAGCAACAAAGCAATAGAGAGAATGGTACACACAGATATAGAGTGAAACACAGGCAGAAATATATACACTGTGAAATGCAGTTACCTGTGTCATCATTTCTACAAATCAGTAGAAAACGCATTACAGAGGCACAAGCAAAGGAAAAGCAAAAAATAGTTTTAACTTTTGAAAAGGGAAATAAAATTTAAAATATTTATCTATTTTTTTTTTTTTTTTGACAGGCAGAGTGGACAGCGAGAGAGAGAGAGAGAGAGAGAGAAATGTTTTCCTTCCGTTGGTTCACCCCCAATGGCTGCTGCGGCCGGCGTGCTGCGCTGATCCAAAGCCAGGAGGCAGGTGCTTCCTCCTGGTCTCCCATGCGGGTGCAGGGCCCAAGCACTTGGGCCACCCTCCACTGCCTTTCCGGGCCACAGCAGAGAGCTGGACTGGAAAAGGAGCAACCAGGATAGAATCCGGTGCCCTGACTAGAACTAGAACCCGGTGTGTGTACTGGCGCCGCAGGCGAAGGATTAGCCTATTGAGCCGTGGCGCCAGCTAAAATATTTATTAACAGATTTAAATAATTCGTTTTTAAATGCTCTACAAATAACAAAAGGTTTTGTTTCATATATCAATTCATGCATGTTTTTCTGTAAGCGGATATGTGTAATAGACACATCATTTTCCAACCATCCTCTTTTAATCTTGACATTTAAAATTTCATCTTATTTCTGTGTATTTATTTTTATTTATCCATTTGATTTTCAGTATGTAATCATTAAAAACAACAGGTATTTATTAATGATAGTTTTCCTTCTGTAACTTGTATAAACTTATTATGTTGAAAGTACTTCTCTCAAAATAACTTCACTGTACAAAATCAGTTAATGACAAGTTCATCTTCTAAATAATGAGTGAAAGTATTCTGAATTCTTTCTAAATAAGTCAGTTTTGTCAGAAAATAAATTATGTTAGTTACTGTTACTTTATCTGTACTACAAACATTAGACAGGTTGATTATAGAAAAATTTATACTGAAGAGCTGATATTTTTATTATCATGGGTGAAATTATGACAGCAATCTTGTTTTATCACTTTATTTTCAAAGATGATAAATCTGGAAAGTCATAGAACTTATCAAAGTTTTAAAGTGACATATGAATGTAGGAATTATCTTGTCATTATTTAGCAGTTATATGAACCAAGGAAGATTTCTAAGCATGAAAATAATGGAGAAAACACTCATAAAGATGATGAGGCTGGTAGCAAACACATATAGCATATACTCTCAGGCACTGTGTGAAGAATTTTATATGTATCAATATACCTATTAAATTCTGAATAGTAAGAAAATTATGATCTCTGTTTTATATAGGGCAAATTAAAACATATCGAAGTAATTTTTCCAAATCCTATATCCAATAATAAAGGAAAGGACAAATGAGGTTAAGAACATAATTCTAACATCTTTTAGAAAACAAAATATCAGAAAGAATAATAATAAATGGGTAAATAGTCCCCAAATGGTACAGCAAAATAAACATTAATGTGTGCATACAATAAAACTTTTCTTTGGAACATCCAAGTATACCTCTGGCAAAATGAAACAGAAGCATTATATTGGATATCATTCAAAAATTATGACAGAAATTCTGATATAAAATAATTTAAACAAAAATTAAAGTTATCAAAGATGTGACATGTAAATTACCCAAAGAAATAGACAGTAACAAAGGGGAAATTTAAAATATTAAAATGTAGGAAATATAAATGAAAATTGTGAGATAGAGAAAATCAAATTGAGAAAGAGACATGAAAATAAATTTTATTAACTGGGATGTTTGGAGATGTGCAACTTCAAATGATGCTAGGAATAAACATGACAATTCTTGCATAGTATGTCTTGAACACTGATGTCTTCCAGGAATTTAATATAGTTGAACAATAATCACACAGAATAAAACTATAAATAATATTTGAGTTAGAATATTTGCTGTAAAGTCTAAATATTATTAAACAAAATGAGTAATTAAGTCCTACATAATATTTATTTATTATTTTTTGAAAGGAAGAGCAACACAGAGTTTTCTTCCACTTTTTTTTTAAAGATTTATTTATTTATTTGAAAGTCAGAGTTACACAGAGATAGGAGAGGCAGAGACAGAGAGAGAGGTCTTCCGTCTGATGGTTCACTCCACAGATGACCGCAATGGTTGGCGCTGCGCCGATCCGAAGCCAGGAGACAAGAGCTTCTTCCAGGTCTCCCACATGGGTGCAGGGGCCAAGGTCTTGAGCCATAAGCTACTGCTTTCCCAGGCCACAGCAGAGAGCTGGATTGGAAGAGGAGCTGCCGGGACTAGAACTGGCGCCCATATGGGATGCTGGCACTTCAGGCTAGGGCGTTAACACGCTGCGCCACAGGGCTGGCCCATTCTTCCACTTTTAAAAACTTTTGTTAATATAAAGAAAAGGGATTTCATGTATTTCATAGGTATAATTATAAGAAGACAGTCATTCTTCCCTTCCTTTTTCTCACCCTCCCTCAACATCCTTCCTTCTTTCCTTTCTTTTTATTTTCCTTCAATTTTTGCAAAAACATGATTGCAATCCACTCCATAATCACAGGCTTAATGTAGCACTAACCATAATATTTATCAGTTTAAAGCAGAAAGATCACAGTTCCTCAGGAGTAAAGGCCATCAGCAACAATCAAATCACAAGATGTCTGTTTCACCCTTATACATTTTTTATTCTATGTTAATTACTAAATCTCAGAGGAAACATACGATCTTTGTGCTTTGGGGAATGGCTTATTTCACTAAGCATAAAATGATTTCTAGTTGCAATCATTTTGCTGCAAAAGACAGGATTTCATTCATTTTTATTGCTGAGTCCTATTCCACAGTGTAGGTATGCCACATTTTCTTTCTCCAGTCATCAACTGATAGGCATCTGGATCGATTCAATATCTTAGCTATTGTGAATTGAGCTGTAATAAATATGGGAGTACATTTTTTTGAACTTTTATTTAATAAAGATAAATTTCCAAAGTACAGCATATGGATTACAATGGCTTTCCCCCCATAACTTCCCTCCTACCCGCAACCCTCTCATCTCCTGCTCCCTCTCCCATTCCATTCACATGAAGATTCATTTTCAATTATCTTTATATACAGAAGATCAATTTAGCATATATTAAATAAAGATTTCAAAAGTTTGCACCCACATAGAAACACAAAGTGTAAAATGCTGTTTGAATACTAGTTATACCATTAATTCACATAGTATAACACATTAAGGGCAGAGATCCTACATGGGGAGTAAGTACACAGTTACTCCTGGTGTTGATTTAACAATTGACACTCTTGTTGATGGTGTCAGTAATCACCAGAGGCTCTTGTCATGAGTTGCCAAGGCTATGGAAGCCTTTTGATTTTGCCAACTCTGATCTAATTTATACAAGGTCATAGTCAAAGTGGAACTTCTCTCCTCTCTTCAGAGAAAGGTACCTCCTTCTTTGATGGCCCGTTCTTTCCACTGGCATCTCACTCACAGAGATATTTCATTTAGGTGTTTGTGTTTTTTTTTTTTTTTTCCCAGAGTGTCTTGGCTTTCCATGCCTGAAATACTCTCATGGGCTTTTCAGCCATATCCGAATGCCTTAAGGGCTGATTCTGAGGCCACAGTGCTATTTAGGACATCTGCCATTCTATGAGTCTGCTGTGTATCCCATTTCCCATGTTGGATCTTTCTCTCCTTTTTAATCTATTAGTATTTTCAGACACTAGTCTTGTTTATGTGATCACCTTGACTTTTAATCCTATCATGATCAATCGTGAACTGAAATTGATCACTTGGACTAGTGAGATGGCATTGGTACATGCCACCTTGATGGGAATGGAATCCCCAGGCACGTTTCTAACTCTACCATTTGGGGCAAGTCAGCTTGAGCATGTCCCAAACTGTACATCTCCTCCCTCTCTTATTCCCACACTTATATTTAACAGGGATCACTTTTCATTTAAACACCTAAGAATAACTGTGTATTAATTACAGAGTTCAACCAATAGTATTAAGTAGAACAAAAAAAAACACTAAAACGGATAAAGTTTTAAGTTGTTCCTCGACAGTCAGGACAAGGGCTGATCAAGTCACTGTTTCTCATAGTGTCCATTTCATTTCAACAGGTTTCCTTTTTGTTGGTCGGTTAATTGTCACCCATCAGGGAGAACATATGATATTTGTCCCTTTGGGACTGGCTTAATTCACTCAGCATGATGTTTTCCAGATTCCTCCATTTTGTTGCAAATGACCGGATTTCATTTTTTATTGCTGTATAGTATTCTAAAGAGTACATATCCCATAATTTCTTTATTCAGTCTACTGTTGATGGACATTTACATTGATTCCAGATCTTAGCTATTGTGAATTGAGATGCAATAAACATTAAATTGCAGACAGCTCTTTTATTTGCCAATTTAATTTCCTTTGGGTAAATTCCAAGGAGTGGGATGGTTGCATCATGTGGTAGGGCTATATTCAGGTTTCTGAGGAATCTCCAAACTGTCTTCCATAGTGGCTTGGCCAGTTTGCATTCCCACCAACAGTGGGTTAGTGTCCCTTTTTCCCCACATCCTCTCCAGCATCTGTTGTTGGTAGATTTCTGAATGTGAGCCATTCTAACTGGGGTGAGGTGAAACATCATTGTGGTTTTGATTTGCATTTCCCTGATTGCTAGTGATCCTGAACATTTTTTCATGTGTCCATTGGCCATTTGGATGCTGATTTCATTTTGTTTGGGTGAATTCCCAGGAATTGGCTTGCTAGATCATATGCTAGACCTATTTTTAGATTTCTGAGGAACCTCCATACTATCTTCCATAATGGTTGCTCTTGTTTACATTCCCACTAACAGTGTGGAGTTAAGCCAAGCCCAGACTCTATCGAGGTCTTCCACATGAGTGTCAGGGACCCAAGTATTTATGCCATTTGTTGCCTCCCAGGGTGCACATTAGCAGGAAGGTAGATGAGAAACTACTGGAATTCAATTGCAGGCACCCAGATATGGCATGCAGGTTTCTCAAGTGATTCTTAGCCCAATATATCACAACTCCCAACTCCTAAATAATTTTTCATTATTATTTCAGGGGCAGGCATTTGACACAGTCTTCAAGCTATTAGGATGCCCACATCCTATACCAGCAGTTGAAGTCATTGTTCTGTTTTTCTGTTTCCAATTTCATCTTCCTGCCAAAGTGTACCCTGAGAAGAAGCAGTTATGACTCAAGTTCTTGAGTCCCTGTTACCTATGTTGGAGACTCAGATGGAGTTCTAGACTCCTGACTTTGGTTTGACCTCGCCTTTCCTGCTGCAGGCATTTGGGGAATGAATCAGTGGGTGGAGGATTTCTCTCTGTTACTGCTATGTTTTCCTCTCTTTGTCTGTCAAGTAAATGCAAATAAGAATATAAACATTGCATTATTAAAATGAAAATATTTAGTAACATGAAAATAGTTTTTTTTTTTTTAATTTATTTGAAAGGAAGAGTTACAGACAGTGAATGAGAAAGAGAGAGAGAGACAGAGAGAAAGGTCTTCCTTCCATTGGTTCACTTCCCAAATGGCCGCCACGGCTGGTGCTGAGCCGATCCGAAGCCAGGTGCCAGGTGCTTCCTCCTGGTCTCCCACGTGGGTGCAGGGGCCCAAGCACCTGGGCCATCCTCCACTGCCCTCCTGGGACACAGCAGAGAGCTGGACTGGAAGAGGAGCAACCGGGACTAGAACCCAGCTCCCATATGGGATGCCTGCACCACAGGCAGAGGATTAACCCAGTGAGCCAATGTGCCAGCCACGTGAAAGTACTCTTAACAATTAACATAAAAAAACAAATGTACTTCCAGTTAGGATAGCAAAGTTAAGTAGGACTGTCTCATTCCCCACTTCCTGATTGATAAATCAATCAATAAATCACAGATGGACAGTCAATAAATCACAGAAAGAAAGATTGAAGATGGGTAGATAATATTAGTCTTCAAAGAAAGTGTAAAATCTCTGGAAAATAAAGGGAGTCATATTACTAACATCTGATCTTTAGAATTAATAATTGAACTATTATTAATCATCATTATTAATATTCTATAACTGATTTCATGTATCCTATACATTTATCCATTATATAGAAGCAGCTCACTGTGTATAAATACTGTTTAGGTAGGTAAGTCTGTAGGATTGTATATATAATATGTATGTACTATTTTGACTTTGGCTTCCTAAGCTCAGAGTGCAGCCCTAATCAAGAATGCCTGATATCTTTTCAAATAATCTTTAGCTTAAATATACCACGATATTGTATATATTTCAGAAGGCCTTTTGGTTTGTACTTATAAAATCTCACTGGTTACTGCAGCCAGCTTTACTAATGATCTTTCTATCAGCTTCTTTTTCTTCCTGCTCAGTTAGATCCCTGCAGGCCAAAGGATTCAGGGAAACATATTGAGAGTGATCCAGGCTCAAACTGTAAAAATTCCCTTTAGGACACTTTTTATTTTGTTCCCCTTCTTCCATAAACACGAAAAATATAAACTGTGATGGTTGAAGTACCACCAACATAAAATACACAACATGCGATGTCATGGATTTGATTATCTTCTTTGCCAACTGTCCTAGAACATTTGTCATGTTTAATTATGTTCAGACACTCACATTAATGGGAAGCCAAGCTCTGTCAAAATATCTCCTGAGGACTCTTATAGTTTTACTCTATTTTTCCTCCATAAATATTACTACAGAGATTATTGAAATTATTATTTCCCTTCCAGTAGCCTTCCCACTATTCAATCCTGCAATGCTGGCTGTCAAAATAAAATTTCTAGACAATGATGTTAAAGTGTTTATGCCATACTCAAAAAAGTTTCTATTCCTTCTCTGATTATAGTATCCAATCCAAATTCTCAAATGTGTATGAGCTTCTCAACAAGACTCCAGCCTACATTTCTTTCTCTTTCTTTTTAAGATTTATTTATTTAGTTGAAAGTCAATGTTACAGAGATAGAAGTAGAGAGAGAGAGTGAGAGATCTTACATCCACTGGTTCACTCCCCAGATCGCAGCAACACCCAAGGCTGGGCCAGAACAAAGTGAGGAGCCAGGAATCCCATCTGGGTCTCCCACATGGATGTGGGGGTCTGAACACTGGGGCCGTCTTCTGCTGCATTCCTCAGGCTATATAGTAGAGTGCCAGATCAGAAGTGGAGCAACTGGGACACCAACTGGCAGCCATATGAGATCCCAGCACTATTGGCGGCTTTACTAACTCTGCCACAATACTGATCCCCTCCAACCTACATTTCTATTTTTGTAATACTTACTGCACTCTCCCCCAAACACAACAACCACAATTTTATTACAACCACACAAAAAGTACTTGTATGTTGTATAATTACAATGCACTAATAAAGTTCCAAGCCTTACTATTATCTTATGTATTATACTCTTATTATCTTGCTTCATCAGTTGCGACTCTATATTCATTCAAATGTCATTTCCTCTGTTCATTTTCCAAGTCCACACTTCTAATCCAAAAAAAATTTTTTTAAATATGTTGCTGATGGTGTACATATTTAGGAACTGAACAAAGTTTAAAGGCAAACAAAGCACAGGATTTCATTTTCAGTTTATATTGAAAGATGAAATGTAATTCTGAATTATAATAAAATCCTTCAACAAGCATAATGTTATATGAAACTCAATGTGTTTACAGAGATACATAAGAAATAGTAAACAATAAAACTAAGGTTGTGGAGCCAGTGCTGTGGCATAGCAAGTAAAGCTGCCTCCTGGGGCACTGGCATCCCATATAGGCTCCAGTTCAATTCCTGGTTGCTCCACCACATATCCAGTTTCCTGTTAATGTGCCTGGGAAAGCAGCAGAGGATGGTCCAAGTGCTTGGGCCCTCCGACCCACATGGGAGAACCAGAAGAAGCTCCTGGCTTCTGGCTTTGGATCTGCTCAGCTCTGGCCGTTGCAGCAGTTTGGGGAGTGAATCAGTGGACGGAGGATCTCTCTCTCTTTTTCTCTCTCTCTCTCCTTAACTCTTACTTCCCTTTCAAATAAATAACTAAATTAAAAAAAAAATTAAAGCCGTGACCAGTTTCCTCAGTAGCAGGATAAAATAATTTAACTTGTAAATGGAATTCTCAGATAAAACACCTCAGAGGGTGTTTTATCATATCTTTAACTTTTTATCAGATAAAAATAAAATAATTATTAAAAATTTAAAGTGAAATTATTAATTCTCTCAGGAGTTTATTTTCAGGAAAAAAAAATCCCATATAATATTGACCACTCTGAATGAGAATAGCAAGTTTGTATTCCAGTAAGGAATCCTTGGTAAATAAAAGCTGATGGATTAAAAGTGTATAAATGTTTCACATGTTTTGAAACATCATTTCAAATCCCGTGATCATGAAATATGAAGTAACATAAAATATAAAAGCACAGGACTCTGGGGACAAAATTTGGTTTAATTCCTGGTTTGGCAGCGTTTTCATTTTGTTTCTCATGTCGGGTTTTCTTTTATCTGACAGTTATAAGGTACGCTACCCATATGTCATTCTTGGTTTTGTTTTTATTTTTTAAAGCATAATTTGTCATCCTGAAAAATCCTCTAGAAGTAAGGAAGCCTGAGCAGCTATTTCTGCTAGTTCTTCTTTTCCATTCTTTACCTCAGAAGTCAATTTTGGTTTTCCATCTCCTAAGTCCTTGCAAATTTTGAAATATTCTTAATGAAATAAAATAAATTTGTGGTACTTGCAATGCTGATTAAAAAAAAAAACCTTTGGGTACAATTTAAAGGAAATGCTTACTCTTAAAAGTATGCACATTTTAAATTTTGTTGGCCTTGATAAGCACAATTTATATATATTTATAAATATATATAATGTATATAATATATATACACACATATACATAAACATATCTATCCATAAGTACAAAATTGACTGTAGCTTCTATTTTTGTAGGAAAAAAGCTAGCTTAATAGTCATAGATCTTATATAAAAAATATGGGAAAGATTCCCCCCAAAAAACAAATATCAGATGTTCTCCCTGATCGGTGGCAACTAACTGTGCACCAAAAAGGAAACTTGTTGAAGTGAAATGGACACTATGAGAAACAATGACTTGATCAGCCCTTGCCCTGACTGTTGATGAACAGCTTAATACTTTATCTCTCCAAGTATTTTTTTGGTTGTTCTATTTAATACTATTGGTTGAATTCTGTAATTAATACACAGTTATTCTTAAGTGTTGATACTTAACTGAAAAAATGATCCCTGTTAAAATAAGAGTGGGAATAAGAGAGGGAAGAGATGTACAGTTTGGGACATGCTCAAGCTGACTTGCCCCAAATGGTAGAGTTAGAAACATACCAGGGGAGTCCAATTCAATCCCATCAAGGAGGCATGTACCAATGCCATCTCACTAGTCCCAGTGATCAATTTCAGTTCACAATTGATCATAATGATAGGACTAAGAGTCAAAGGGAGCACAGAAACAAGAATAGTGTCTGCAAATACTAACCTATAGAATAAAAAAGGGAGAGAACTATGCAACATGGGAAGCAGGATACACAGCAGACTCATAGAATGGCAGATGTCCTAAACAGCACTCTGGCCTCAGAATCAGCCCTTCAGGCATTCAGATCTGGCTGAAGAGCCCATGAGAGTATTTCAGGCATGGAAAGCCAAGACACTCTGGGGGAAGAAAAAAAAAAGAAAAAAAAAAAAACAACTAAATGAAATATCTCCACGAGTGAGATCCCAGTGGAAAGAATGGGTCATCAAAGAAAGAGGTACCTTTCTCTGAAGGGAGCAGAGAACTTCCACTTTGACCATGGCCTTGTCTAAATATGATCAGAGTCAGTGAACTCAGGGGGCTTCCATAGCCTTGGCAGATCATGACAAGAGCCTAGGGTGATTACCGATGCCATAAACAAGAGTGTCAAATTGTTAAGTCAACAACAGGAGTCACTGTGCACTTACTCCTCATGAAGGATCTCTGTCCTTAATGTGCTGTACATTGAGATTTAATGCTATAACTAGTACTCAAACAGTATTTTTCACTTTATGTTTCTGTGTGGGAGCAAACTGTTGAAATCTTTACTTAATGTATGCTAAACTGATCTTCTGTATATAAAGAGAAATGAAAATGAATCTTGATGTGAATGGAAGGGAAGAGAGAGTGGGAAAGCGAAGGGTTGTGGGTGGGATGGAAGTTATGGGGGGGAAGCCATTGTAATCCATAAGCTGTACTTTGGAAATTTATATTCATTAAATAAATGTTAAAAAAATAAATTAAAAAAAAAAAACACATAAAAAGTCTATATTGGTCAGAGGCACACTCAATGCCATCAATAAAACAATCAGTGCCTGGAGGGGCGTTTCACATGACAGCTGAGATACTGCTTGTGAGGCCTGCATTCAAATCGGTGGCTCAGTTGATTCCATCTTACTGCTAATGCCCGTATCTTGGAAGGTAACAGGTGACGGCTCAAGAACTCGTATACTTGCTACACCTGTGGAAGACTCAGATTGAGTTCCAAGCTCCTGGTTTTGTCCTCACCCTTCCCTGGCTACTACAGGCATTTGAGGAATGAATGAGCAAGTGGAAGTTTGCTGTGTGTATCTCTCTGTGTCTCTGCCTTGCAAATAAAAAAAAAATTTAAAAATTAAAATTAAAATGTAGAAAATTGATATTAATGACATTACAATCTGTTTGAACATTACATCGATATTTATTTTTTTTCTCTTTTTTATAGTAGGTTTTTTTTAAACTTTTATTTAATGAATATAAATTTCCAAAGTACAGCTTATGGATTACAATGGCTTCCCAACCATACCGTCCCTCCCACCCACAACCCTCCCCTTTCCCACTCCCTCTCCCCTTCCATTCACATCAAGATTCATTTTCGATTATCTTAATATACAGAAGATCAGCTTAGTATACATTAAGTATGGATTTCAACAGTTTGCTCCCACACAGAAACATAAAGTGAAAAATAATAGATGATTTTTTAAATGATGATGAAATCAGATCAGACCTATTGTCATGTTTAATCCCAGTGAGAGTCAAGTTGGGAGTTGATAATTTCTTTTTTATTTTTTTTTTACAGAGGATCAGTTTAGTATGCATTAAGTAAAGATTTCAACAGTTTGCACCCCCATAGAAACACAAAGTGAAATATATTGTTTGAGTACTCATTATAGCATTAAATCTCAATGCACAGCACATTAAGGACAGAGATCCTACATGAGGAGTAAGTGCACAGTGACTCCTGTTGTTGACTTTACCAATTGACACTCCTGTCTATGGCATCAGTAATCTCCCTATGCTCCAGTCATGAGTTTCCAAGGCTATGGAAGCCCTCTGAGTTCTCCGATTCTTATCTTGTTTAGACAAGGTCATAGTCAAAGTGGAGGTTCTCTCCTCCCTTCAGAGAAAGGTACCTCCTTCTTTGAAGACCTGTTCTTTCCACTGGGATCTCACTCACAGAGATCTTTTGCCAGAGTGTCTTGGCTTTCCATGCCTGAAATACTCTCATGGGCTTTTCAGCCAGATCCGAATGCCTTTAGGGCTGATTCTGAGGCCAGAGTGCTATTTAGGACATCTGCCATTCTATGAGTCTGTTGAGTATCTCACTTCCCATGTTGGATCACTCTCCCCTTTATTTATTCTATCGGTTAGTGTTAGCAGGTACTAGACTTGTTTATGTGCTCCCTTTGACTCTTAGTCCTTTCATTATGATCAATTGTGAACTGAAATTGATCACTTGGAATAGTGAGATGGCATTGGTACATGCCACCTTGATGGGATTGAATTGGAATCCCCTGGTATGTTTCTAACTCTACCATTTGGGGCAAGTCAGCTTGAGCATGTCCCAAATTATACATCTCTTCCCTCTCTTATTCCCACTCTTATGTTTAACAGGGATCACATTTCAGTTAAATTTCAACACTTAAGAATAACTGTGTATTAATTACAGAATTAAACCAGTCATATTAAGTAGAACAGACAAAAAACTACTAAGAGGGATAATGTATTAAGTTGTTCATTAACAGTCGGGGCTATGCTGATCAAGTCACCATTTCCCATAGTGTCCATTTCACTTCAACAGGTTTCCTTTTTGGTGTTCAGTCAGTTGTCACATTATGTTGAACATTACACTGATATTTAATACCTCTTCATGTACACTTAGAAATAGGTCATGTCGTAGATTTAAGTCTTTAATCCATGTTGATTGAATTTTTGTGTAAGGTGAAAGGTAGGGGTCTTGCTTCATGATTCTGCACGTGGAAATCCAATTTTCCCAGCACCATTTATTGAATAGACTGTCCTTACTCCAGGGATTGGTTTTGGATCCTTGATCAAATATGAGTTGGCTGTAGCTGTTTGGATTGATTTCCGGTGTTTCAATTCTGTTCCATTGGTCTATCCATCTGTTTCTGTGCCAGTACCATGCTGTTTTGATGACAACTGCCCTGCAGTATGTCCTGAAATCTGGTATTGTGATGCCTCCAGCTTTGTGTTTTTGTTGTACAAGATTGCTTTAGCTATTCGAGGTCTCCTGTGTCTCCATATGAATTTCAGCATCATTTTTTCCAGAACTGAGAAGAAGGTCTTTGGTATCCTGATTGGTATTGCATTGAATCTATAAATTGCTTTTGGGAGAATGGACATTTTGATGATGTTGATTCTTCCAATCCATGAGCATGGAAGATTTTTCCATTTCGTAGTATCCTCTTCTATTTCTTTCTTTAAGGTTTTGTAATTTTCATCGTAGAGATCTTGAACGTCCTTGGTTAAGTTTATTCCAAGGTATTTGATTGTTTTTGTAGCTATTGTGAATGGGATTGATCTTAGAAGTTCTTCCTCAGCCATGGCATTGCCTGTGTATACAAAGGCTGTTGATTTTTGTGCATTGATTTTATATCCTGCTACTTTGCCAAAATCTTCTATGAGTTCCAATAATCTCTTAGTAGAGTTCTTTGGGTCCCCTAAATAAAGAATCATGTCATCTGCAAAGAGGGATAGTTTGAGTTCTTCCTTTCCAATTTGTATCACTTTAATTTCTTTTTCTTGCCTAATAGCTCTGGCTAGAACTTCCAGAACTATACTGAATAGCAGTGGTGAGAGTGGGCATCCCTGTCTGGTACCAGATCTCAGTGGAAATGCTTCCAGCTTTTACCCAATCAATAGGATGTTGGCTGTGGTTTTTTCATAGATTGCTTTGATTGTATTGAGGAATGTTCCTTCCAAACCCAGTTTGCTTAGAGTTTTCATCATGAAACGGTGCTGTATTTTATCAAATGCTTTCTCGGCGTCTATTGAGATAATCATATGGTTTTAAAGACTTACATCTATGACCTGACGCCATCAAATTATTAGAGAGCATTGGAAAAACCCTGCAAGATATAGGTACCAGCAATGACTTCTTGGAAAACAACCCAGAAGCACAGGCAGCCAAAGCCAAAATTAACATTTGGGATTGCATCAAATGGAGAAGTTTCTGTACTGCAAAAGAAACAGTCAGGAGAGTTAAGAGACAACTGACAGAATGGGAAAAAATATTTGCAAACTATGCAACAGATGAAGGGTTAATACCCAGAATCTACAAAGAGATCAAGAAACTCCACAAAAATAAAGCAAACAACCCACTTAAGAGATGGGCCGAGGACCTCTATAGACATTTTTCAAAAGAGGAAATCCAAAAGGCCAACAGGCACATGAAAAAATGTTCAAGATCACTAGCAATCAGGGAAATGCAAATCAAAACCACAATGAGGTTTCACCTCACCCCGGATAGAATGGCTCACATACAGAAATCTACCAACAACAGATGCTGAAGAGGATATGGGGAAAAAGGGACACTAACCCACTATTGGTGGGAATGCAAATTGGTTAAGCCACTATGGAGTCAGTCTGGAGATTCCTCAGAAACCTGAATATAACCCTACCATTCAACCCAGCCAACCCACTCCTTGGAATTTACCCAAAGGAAATGAAATTGGCAAACAAACAAGCTGTCTGCACATTAATGTTTATTGCAGCTCAATTCACAATAGCTAAGACCTGGAACCAACCCAAATGCCCATCAACAGTAGACTGGATAAAGAAATTATGGGACATGTACTCTATAGAATATTATACAGCAGTCAAAAACAACGAAACCCGGTCATTTGCAACAAGATGGAGGAATTTGGAAAACATCATGCTGAGTGAATTGAGCCAGTCCCAAAGGGACAAATATCATATGTTCTCCCTGATCGGCGACTACTAACTGAGCACCAAGGGGGAAACTAGCTGAAATGAAATGGGCACTATGAGAAACAGTGACTTGATCAGCTCTTGTCCTGACTGTTGATGTACAATGTAATACTTTATCCATTTAAGTATTTCTTTTGTTCTAGTACCATTGGTTGAACTCTGTAATTAACACACAATTCTTCTTAGGTGTTTAAATTTTAACTGAAAAGTGATCCCTGTTAGGAATTTGGAAAACATTATGCTGAGTGAAATAAGCCAATCCCAAAGGGACAAATACCACTTGTTCTCCTTGAAAGGTGACAACTAACTGAGCACCACAACGGAAACCTGTTAAAGAGAAATGAACACTATGAGAAACGGTGACTTGATCAGCCCTCCCCCTGACTGTTGATGAGCAACTTCATATGTTATCCCTCTTAGTATTTTTTTTTGTTTGTTCTACTTAATACTTTTGGTTGAATACTATAATCAATACACAATAATTCTTAAGTGCTGAAACTTAACTGAAAAGTGATTGCTGTTAAATATAAGATTGGGAATAAGAGAGGGAAGAGATGGGCAATTCAGGACATGCTCAAGCTGACTTACCTCAAACGGTAGAGTTAAAAACATACCAGGGGATTCGAATTCAATCCCATCAAGGTGGCATGTACCAATGCCATCTCACTAGTCCCAGTGATCAATTTCTGTTCACAATTGATCATAATGATAGGACTAAGAACCAAAGGGATCACAGAAACAAGAATAGTGTCTGCAAATACTAGCTGATAGAATCAAAAAGGGAGAGAATGATCCAACATGGGAAGTGAGATACACAGCAGACCCATAGAATGGCAGATGTCCTAAACAGCACTCTGGCCTCAGAATCAGCCCTTCAGGCATTCAGATCTGGCTGAAGAGCCCATGAGAGTATTTCAGGCATGGAAAGCCAAGACACTCTGGGGGAAAAAAAAAAAAAAAACCTAAATGAAAGATCTCCACGAGTGAGATCCCATTAGAAAGAACGGGTCATCAAAGAAAGAGGTACCTTTCTCTGAAGGGAGCAGAGAACTTCCACTTTGACCATGGCCTTGTCTAAATATGATCAGAGTCAGTGAACTCAGGGGGCTTCCATAGCCTTGGCAGCTCATGACAAGAGCCTAGGGTGATTACCGATGCCATAACCAAGAGTGTCAATTTCTTAAGTCAACAACACGAGTCACTGTGCACTTACTCCTCATGAAGGATCTTTGTCCTTAGTGTGCTGTACATTGAGATTTAATGCTATAACTAGTACTCAGACAGTATTTTTCACTTTATGTTTCTGTGTGGGAGCAAACTGTTGAAATCTTTACTTAATGTATGCTAAACTGATCTTCTGTATATAAAGAGAAATGAAAATGAATCTTGATATGAATGGAAGGGGAGAGGGAGTGGGAAAGGGGAGGGTTGTGGGTGGGAGGGACGTTATGGGGGGGAAGCCATTGTAATCCATAAGCTGTACTTTGGAAATTTATATTCATTAAATAAAAGTTTGAAAGCAAAAAAAAAAAAAGAAAAAAAAAGAAATAGGTCATGAATCATTTATTGTCAACAGAGATCATTGTATTTCACTGCTTGCACACAGTAACTCTTCATTCCTCCTAGAAAGATAATGGTGTCCATTATTTCTATATTGAAAACCACATGCTTAAGTGTATCTAGACAATAAAGTAAAGGCAGCACTTTTTTGATAGTCTGAGTCTGCAAACTCTTTGAAATAATATGACTATGTCCTTGGTATGTTGCTCAAAACATCCAGTGGCGTATCATCATTTTATTTTCTAAAATCATAAGCTGTGATTACTGTATACATTCTATTATTAAAATTCAGTATCTGAATCAAATGAAATTATGCAACAAAATGCATATATACTGAGGGTATGCCAGACCCAAGGTACAGAGAAAACAAGACATTATTACTCTTCCCAGAGACATAATCCAACAGTGAGTATATATCTACCAAAATTCCAAATCATTAGTATGAAACTATATGTCAAAATGAAAACATAGAAGAAATAAAATGGAAGCATGAAAAGAGAACCCTCAACCATCTGCGAGTGCTTATGTCTCATTTTGCAGAAGGGATTGAGTTTGAATGAAATTTTAAGTAAAACTGAAAATTAATGAGGGACCCAAACAGCTGGTATATTGAGAAGGAAGTTTTATGTAGAAATTCTTATGCTATAATTGGTGGTATCAAGATACCTTAAATGATACAAATGCTGGAGAATTCATTGTGTTGAAATGGCACATTTAAAGAATAGGATGAATAGTTAAAGTAAAAGAAACACAACTATTCTTCTTCTAATTAAATTTCACATTCATGAACACTAATATCTTTGAATCCTACTGATCTTATCCTCTTTCCAAAATGTCCTTTAAACTTACAACACACATCCCTGTCTCAAGAACCATGCATTCATATTCTGCATATGTAACATATCATGGTGGCTAGGAACGTGCCTGGTTCTTAATTATTTTTCAGACATTTTAGGACAAATATCTTCTTCCCATCAATAAGTACCCTTTATTCCATTTGTCTTTTATATTTTTGATATTTTCCAAGATTCACTTAATAATAGATTAATTTTCCTAATTTGTGTGTGTGTATTTTCTATCACTATCTTTGTTCTATAATATATGATCAAGGTCAGCAGGTGATTGGTACACATCATTGTCCCAAATTGTTATGGACATACATATTAAAGCAAAATTTTTAATGATTCCCTAAGTGGAATCAAGTTAATATTTCAGTTGAATTTTTAAAGCTAATATAAAAACATAATCTTACTTAGTGGGTATAAGCTTGAAAAATATGCATTGCGACTTGGTCTTTTCAAAATTCATTTCTAATTGCTATAGCAAGATCAGTATTCAAGCTAAATAGCTACTCTACTAAATTTAATAATAGGATACATCATCATTTAAATAATGGTAAACTTAGATGTATATTAATAATGTAATAGAATCCCAACATATCAAAATGATTTAATTGTCTTTGAAATATTATAAATTGCACGTAATATTTTGTTTCCTAAAAGTATATTGATTTTTTTGGTTTATTGTATAAGGAGTAGTCAAGTCTAATAATATTAGACACATAAACAATTTTACTCAATCATAATTCAGGAAAAACATATATTCTCTCACTTATGCTGATTGAAAGAATAAAATCATAGGAAAACATTATTTATTCCACATATGCCTTTTCTTCCATCTGTTAATATATGTGTTGCTTGGGAAATTTTAACATTTTTAACTTTGATGTGATTGCTATATATTAAATACTGTCTGTAAATACCTAATTCAAAAATTATGATGAGAGTATTCTCCTACAAAGATTTATTCTCCTTTAAAATTTGTAAAAACACTAAGGGAATACATTTTCTTCCAGAAGGTTAGGCATAGCTTATGAAATAAGTGTAATATTTGAAGAGCAAAATGCTATATCAAAGTGTGAGAATTAAATTTAAGAAGTATGTTTTAGAATATCAGACATAAAAGACCTCTGAATATAAAACCTGTAACTTTAAGTTTTCCAGAAATAATGTAAGCAGATCATATCAAATCAGAATGGAACTATATGAATGTGGCCCTGATCACAAATGAGCCTCAAGAACTATGCTTTTCACAATACTCTAATATTCAACACATTTTTTTTCCTATCTAGAGGCAATGTTAGATTTCAGGAGATCTACTCCAAAAATCAGATTCAAAATACTACTATGATATACCCAGCATATTCCAGCTTATTCTGTCTGATAATAAGCAGGGAAACTATAACTGAAAGGTGAATATCTTCCTTATGAAAAACCATCTGTTTTTAGTAAACCATTTATTAAATACCTAAATATGAACAGGCAATTAATAAAGTTAAATCTCTTTTTTTTCCTTTTTTTTAATCTCACACATAATAGAGCTTTGAAGTTATAAAGTCTAGGTTCCAGCGAAGAATATGAAGTTATCTTATTCATTCTTTTGCCTTAGATAAATACTTATTTTCCAAAATAGGAAAAAGAGACATTATCAATTATTCATCTTTATCTCAATTATTTCTTCCTGTTTACAAACAAAAACAATTGCCCATAAAATAACTGTTATTTTCTTCTATTTTTTCCTGCTCAGGAATTCAAGTTGTACCTTTTTCTTTTCTTCTCTTTATTTGATTAGAGTTTCACCAAGATTGCTATACATAAAATAATGACTAGAGTCATCATGATTTAACATCTATGTTGTATTATAGACTACTAAATAATCATGTTTCCTTAGATACTTTTTACCAAATTGAGTCATTGATTTTAATAAATGAACTACTGAGGTTAGTCACATTATTTCTCCATAGATAGGTCATTTAGTTTAGAAAAGTAAAATAGAAAATGATTCAAAACTGAAAAATCTACAAAGCATATCTGTTATTTCTATAAGTCATATAATTTTGGCAAACTGTCTTCTGTTACTTTCTGATTAAGAATGTTATCAGTGTATCTATTGTATAACTCGAGGTGTACCTCAGAATCCTTATCAAATTGTTCCTGATCTAAGTAAGATTCATCATTTATTCAGTAAGTATTATTTGAACGCTCACATTATTTCAGACATCCTTCATGGTGTTAGCTCCTTAACTGTGAAGCTGAACAAAACAAAATCTGTGCTCTCATGAAAGTGCATTATAGTGTATGTCACATACATTATAGATATTCATATGTAACTGATGTACTCTGCGAGTAGATGAAAGTATAATAGAGAAATATGTTTCTTATGTTAAAATGTAAGAAATCAGTAGATATTCCCTGTAGTTACAGGAACATGGAAAAGAAAATGAAGATTTCATTACCTTGTTTAATATTACAAAGGCTGAGAACTTCCACTTTCAACTCTGATATGTAAAAAATTATTTTAATTTTTACAACTAGAAAAAAAGTGAGAATGAATGAAAAGATGACAAAGCAATGACTTTTCTTGGATCTATCAGAGATCGTAAGTGGCCCAGAAATCTGCTCCCTCAAAATCTGGAAAACAGATTACTCTGGGGGAGTTCACCAAATTCAGCTTACCTGGACGAGAGGGAACTGGAAGTTGAGATGGGGAGGAAAACTGCAGTGATAAGTTTGATGATTTCTGGAGGCTGACAGTGGACTAGCACGAGAGAGAGAAATTTTTCTAAGAACCACAGGGTAAAGGAAGCCCCGTACTCCCATGCAGTTTCACCCCCAGGAACCCTGTTTGTTTTTAAAGTAAATAATCAGAAAATATCGCAGGTTGGCTCTGGCATAGGGAGGAGAAAAGAAACCATCATGGTATTTGTGTTTCTGTGACAGGCTTACTTCATTCAACTTAAGGTCCTCAAGTTTCACCCATGGTGTCACATATGGCCAGAGTCCCTTCTTTTTATAAGGATAAATAATATTGCATGATTCCACTTAGATGAACTACGTAAAGCAGTCAATGTTATAGAAGCAAGGAACAGAAAGGCAGTTGCCAAGGGCTTGAGGTAGGGGAAAACAGAGTTACAATCACTGGAGCAAACTTAGATGTATAAGATGGAGAAATCCCTGAGATCTGCTGTACAACATGGTGCCTATAAACAGCAATGCTGAACTATATACTGATAAACCTGCTAAGAAGGTAGATTCCATGTTAATTGTTCTTACTACAATAATTTGAAATGCAGGGGTGGGGAAAGAAACATTGCAAAGTATGATACACTAAGACCATTGCTTATTTTCAAAAATCCACCCTACAGGGAAAATGATTTTACCAGAACCACAAAAACCTGAAAGAAAATACTCCACCAATTCCAGACCCTCCCAACAGCTTTTCATTACCACCTGAGAGAGAGAACCTAAGATACACTTAAAAAATTCACAATCCATGAGCACAGTCATTAAAGTGTACAATTTAATCATAAATCACAGGAAAATGTATGGGGAAGAACCAACTGATACAAAGCAAGTATAAGAATGAGCACAGCCCGTGCTGTGGCGTAGCAGGTGAAGCCGCTACTTGCAGTGCCAGCATACAATATGGACGCCAGTTGGAGTCCCGGCTGCTCCACTTCCAATCCAGCTCTCTGACATGTCCTGGGGAAGTAGCAGAAGACGGCCCAAGTGCCTGGGCCCCTGCACCTATATGGGAGACCTGGAAGAAGCTCCTGGCTCCTGGCTTTGGATCTGCACAGCTCCAGCTATTGTGGCCAATTGGGGAGTGAACCAGTGGATAGAAGACTTTCTCTCTCTCTCTCTTTCTCTCTCTCTCTCTCTGCCTTTCCTTCTCTCTGTAACTCTGACTTTCAAATAAATAAAACAATTTTTTTAAAAAAGAAAGAGCACAGATACAACAAAGGTTTTGGATTTTTAAAAATGTATTCATTTATTTGTGAGGTAGAGAGAAACAGAGAAAATTCCATTCCTGTACATTAGTTCATACTCCAAATGCTGACAATAAGGTCAGACTTGGGCTTAATTCGGGAGTCTGTAACTTAATCATAATCTCACATGTGGGCGACAGGACTCCCAACACTTGAGACTTCATTGCTGCCTCTCAGGATTTGCATTAGCAGGAAACAAGAGCCAGGAATTGATCCCAGGCATTCAGATATGGGATGTAGGCTCTCAGGTATTGCCTGGCCAAGCCTTGACTATTAAGGGCATTTAGGAATTGAACTGACAGAGAGAAGTCTTTTCTCTGTCTGTCTCTCTGCCTCTAAGATAAAAAAATAAAAAATTAATGAGAGTATGAAATGCCCATCAACAGTAGACTGGATAAAGAAATTATGGGACATGTACTCTATCGAATACTACAGAGCAGTCAAAAACAACGAAACCCGGTCATTTGCAACAAGATGGAGGAATTTGGAAAACATCATGCTGAGTGAATTAAGCCAGTCCCAAAGGGACAAATATCATATGTTCTCCCTGATTGGCGACAACTAACTGAGCACCAAAGGGGAAACTTGTTGAAATGAAATGGACACTATGAGAAACAGTGACTTGATCAGCTCTTGTCCTGACGGTTGATGTACAATGTAATACTTTATCCATTTTAGTATTTTTTTATTCTAGTACCATTGGTTGAACTCTGTAATTAACACACAATTCTTCTTAGGTGTTTAAATTTTAACTGAAAAGTGATCCCTGTTAGGAATTTGGAAAACATCATGTTGAGTGAAATAAGCCAATCCCAAAGGGACAAATACCACTTGTTCTCCTTGATAGGTGACAACTAACTGAGCACCAAAAAGGAAACCTGTTAAAGTGAAATGAACACTATGAGAAACAGTGACTTGATCAGCCCTCACCCTGACTGTTGATGAGCAGCTTAATATGTTATCCCTCTTAGTATTTTTTTTGTTTGTTCTACTTAATACTTTTGGTTGAATACTGTAATCAATACACAATTCTTCATAAGTGCTGAAAATTAACTGAAAAATGATTGCTGTTAAATATAAGAGTGGGAATAAGAGAGGGAAGAGATGGGCAATTCGGGACATGCTCAAGCTGACTTATTTCAAATGGTAGAGGTAGAGTTAGAAACATACCAGGGGATTCCAATTCAATCCCATTGAGGTGGCATGTACCAATGCCATCTCACTAGTCCCAGTGATCAATTTCTGTTCACAATTGATCATAGTGATAGGACTAAGAACCAAAGGGAGCACAGAAACAAGAATAGTGTCTGCAAATACTAGCTGATAGAATCAAAAAGGGAGAGAATGATCCAACATGGGAAGTGAGATACACAGCAGACCCATAGAATGGCAGATGTCCTAAACAGCACTCTGGCCTCAGAATCAGCCCTTAAGGCATGCGGATCCAGCTGAAAAGCCCATGAGAGTGTTTCAGGCATGGAAAGCCAAGGCACTCTGGGGGAAAAAAAAACACCTAAATGAAAGATCTCCACGAGTGAGATACCAGTGGAAAGAACGGGTCATCAAAGAAGGAGGTACCTTTCTCTGAAGGGAGGAGAGAACTTCCACTTTGACCATGGCCTTGTCTAAATATGATCAGAGTCAATGAACTCAGGGGGCTTCCATAGCCTTGGCAGCTCATGACAAAAGCCTAGGGTGATTACTGAGGCCATAAACAAGAGTGTCAATTTGTAAAGTCAACAACACGAGTCACTGTGCACTTATTCCTCATGTAGGATCTCTGTCCTTAATGTGCTGTACAGTGTGATTTAATGCTATAACTAGTACTCAAACAGTATTTTTCACTTTATGTTTCTGTGTGGGTGCAAACTGTTGTAATCTTTACTTAATGTATGCTAAACTGATCTTCTGTATATAAAGAGAATCAAAAATGAATCTTGATGTGAATGGAAGGGGAGAGGGATTGGGAAAGGGGAGGGTTGCGGGTGGGAGGGATGCTATGGGGGGGAGGCCATTGTAATCCATATTCTGTACTTTGGAAATTTATATTCATTAAATAAAAGTTAAAATAAATAAATAATGCAAAAAAAAATAATCATGATTAAAATATTAAAATCTTTAATGAAAAAAGTCACTGTAAAAAAACAAATAGGTATCAAGATGGTAGAATAGGGAGGGAGCTTATTGCTCTAGACTAGCAGAAGATAGTTTAATAAAAGTGGAGAGAGTGGAGACTCAGAGAAGAGTTCGGGATAAAACAGCATAGGAAACTCCAAACAAATTAGAGGGACATTGTGGACCTATGTGGAGTGTGTAGACATGCATAACTCAGGACACCAGCGGCCGAGAACTTTAGCACGACCTCTGAATTGAGATTAGACCAGATTCAGCAGCTCAAGCCATTGGTGATAGGCTGCATGAAGAGCCTGGAGGGAATCCAGCTTGGAGCCTTGTGGGGGATAGTGTGCCTAACAAACTAGAAGAGAAAAATGGGGAGTGGGAGTCATGTTTTCAATGGCATCCTGTAAAGAGCTGATAGAAAGTAGCATCATTTTGGACATATGTAACAGCTGCGCCAGCTCCTGTGCCCAGCAACCAGCCAAGTGGAGATGCCTGAGTCTGGTGGGGAGAACTGACAGGGGGCTGGGTGCTCGTGAATGGGGGAGACTTGTGTGCTGGACTGTGGAAACACTGAGGCTCTGTGGGAGGGCTCAGGGTGTGGCTAGGGCTTTGCACAGTCACTGTGGGACTCCACATTCTCAGGGCTCCCTGAGAGGGTCATTGTTGCAGAATCTATCCTTACACCAAGGACTGAACAGATCTGTGTGTGATTCTTGTGGCAGTGTGGAAAACTATTATACCCACTGGGGCTAGTGCCCAGGCACTAGTCTCCTTTGAGAAGAGGTGATCATGAGACTATACCAACAGAGCAGAGCAAACCTCCCCTTTGACTAAAACAAAAAAGTAGAGATTTCAACACCCAACCTGAGTGTCACCTTGGACACTATGTTCACCCTGGAGCATTGAACAGAACCCTCAGGCCACACCCAGCAGACTCCTCAAGGTATTCACTGAAAAAAACGGACACTCCACTAATCCACAAAGAGATAGTCCAAAGATAAAAGCCACCGCTGCGAAAAAAGAAGAAACCAATGAGTAGCTCCACAAATGCCAAATAATAAATGCAACAATTCAAGAAACAAAGAATAAGGAAGACAAAATGACACCCCAAAAGAACACAACACTTCGGTACTAGAACGTGAAGATGAGCAGATTGAAGAATGCCAGAAATGGAATTCAAAAAATTAATTGTATGATTACTTAGAAGTAATCAGAAGAAAATCCACGAACTAATGAAATCTATACATGACATAAAAGAAAATCTCTCTCATGAAATTGAAATTTTATCTACCATGAAATCAGACCAAAAACATGAAGAAGAAATCAGAAAACTAAAAAACACTGTTGGGAATCTACAGAATACTATCAAATGACCCAACATACAGGACCTAGGAGTTCCTGAAGGCGTGGAAAGACAGAAACGATTAGAAAGCCTTTTTAGTGAAATAATAACAGAACACTTCCCTAATTTTGAGAAAGAAAGGGAAATTCAAGTTCATGAAGCACACAGAACTCCCAACAGACATGACCAGAGAAGATCTTCACCATGACACATTGTAGTCAAACTCTCCACAGAAAACAAAGAAAAGGTTCTAAAATGTGCATGAGAGAAACATCAGATTACTTTCAGAGGGTCTCCAATTAGACTCCCAACTGACTTCTCATCAGAAACCCTACAGGCTAGGAGAGAATGGCAAGATATATTCCAAGTTTTAAGAGAAAAAAACTGGGGCCGGTGCTGTGCTGTAGCAGATAAAGCCACTGCCAGCAGTGCCAGCATCCCATATGGGTGCCAGTTCTAGCCCCGGCTGTTCCACTTCTGATCCAGCTCTCTGCTATGGCCTGGGAAAGCAGTGGAAGAAGGCCCAATTACTTGGGCCCCTGTACCCATGTGGGAGACCGAGAGGAAGCTACTGGCTCCTGGCTTTGGATCGGCACAGTTGCGGCCACTGCAGCTATCTTGGGAATGAATGAGTGGACAGAAGACCTCTCTCTCTCTATCTCTATCTCTATGCCTCTGCCTCTCTGTAACTTGGACTTTCAAATAAATAAATAAATCTTTCTAAAAAAGAGAGAGAGAATAAAACTGTCAACCCAGAATACTGAATACTACAAAGCTCTCATTTATGAATGAAGGTGAAATAAAGACCTTACATGACAAACAGAAATTGAAAGAATTTGATAGCATTGCAAAAGATGCTTAAGGATGTACTGTACACAGAAACACAGACACATGGTCATCAGTATGAAAGAAGGTGAAGGCAGAAAATCACCCAGTTTAAGTACAAAGGAAATCCAAAGTAAAAAATAGGAATATTTATGGGAAAATGGCAGGGCCAAGTTGTTACTTATCCTAGTCACCTTGAATGTAAAAGGCCTCAACTCTCCACTTAAAAGATACAGATTGGCTGAATGGATTAAAAAACAAAACCCATCCATTTGCTGCCTACAAGAAAGACGTCTCATCAACAAAGATATATGCAAGCCCAAATGGAAAGGATGGAAAAAGTTATTCCATGCAAACAGAAACCAAAAAAAAAAGAGTTGGTGTAGCCATTTAACATCAGACAAAATAGACTGTAACACAAAAACTGTTATAAGAGACAAAGAAGGGCAGTATGTAATGATTAAGGGATCGATTCAACAGAAAGATTTAACTATTATAAACGTGTATGCACCTAATTACAGGACATTTGGCTATTTAAAAGAAATGTTAAGGCATCTAAAGGGAGAATAATACTCAAATACAATAGGAATGGAGGACTTCAATACCCCACTTTCAGCAATGGAGAGATAAACCAGACAGAAAATCAGCAAGGAAACAACAGAGTTAATTGACACTATAGACCAAGCAAACCTAACAGATATCTACAGAACTTTGCATGCTACAGCTGCAGAAAACACTCTCCTCAGCAGTTTATGGAACTTTCTCTAGGATTGACCACATGTTGGGCCATAAAGCAAGTCTAAGCAAACTCAAAAAATCAAAATCGTACCATGCATCTGCTCGGACAATAATGGAATGATGCTGGAAGTCAACAACTTAAGAATTTCTAGCACATATGAAAAAACATGGAGACTGAACAACATACTCCTGAATGATCAGTGGGTCGTGGGAGAAATCAAAAGAGAAATCAAAAAATTTCTGGAAACAAATGAAGATGACAATACAACAAATCAAAATTATGGGATACAGCAAAAGAAGTATGAAGAAGAAAGTTTATTAGCCACTGGTGCCTACATCAAGAAATTGGAGGGGCTGGTGCTGTGGCACATTGGGTTAAAGCACTGGCCTACCAAGATCCTATATGGGCACCAGTTCAAGTCCTGTCTGGCTGCTCTAATTCCAATCCAGCTCTCTGCTATCGCCTGGGAAAGCGGTAGAAGATGGTCCAACTCCTTGGGCCCCTGCACCTATGTGGGAAATCAAAAAGAAGCTCCTGGCTCCTGGCTTCAAATTGGCAGAGCTCAGGCCATTGTGGCCAATTGGGGAGTGAACTAGCAGATGGAAGACTTCTCTCTCTCTCTCTGGCTCTACCTCTCTCTGTAACTCTGTCTTTAAAATAAATAAAATAAATCTTTTTAAAAAAAGAGATTAGAAAGGCATCAAATAAATGAGCTATCAATGCATCTCAAGAACTTAGAAAAATAACAGCAAACCAAACCCAAAACTAGTAGGAGAAAAGAAATAATTAAAATTGGAGAAGAAATTAAAAAATTGAAACCAAAAATACAATACAAAACATCAGGAAAACTAGCATTGTTTTTTTGAAAAAATAAACAAATTGACATACAGTTGGCCCATCTAATCACAAAAAGGAAAGAGAAGACCCAAATAAATAAAATTAGAGAAGAAAAAGTAAATGTAACAACAAACACCACAGAAATAAAAAGAATCATCAGAAATTACAACAAGCTGTATGCCAACAAACCGGGGAAACCTAGAAGAAATGGATAGATTACTAGACACATCCAACCTACCTAAATTGAGCCATGAAGATGTAAAAAACTTAAATAGACCTAAAACCAAGACAGAAATTGAATCACTAATAAAGACCCTTCCAACAAAAAAAAAAGCCCAGGACTGGATGATTTCACTGCTGAATTCTACTAGATATTTAAAAAAAGAACTAACTCTAGTTCTTCTCAAGTTATTCAAAACCATCAAAAGGGAGGAAATCCTCCCAAATTCTTCATATGAAGCCAGCATCAGCTTAATTCCAAACCTGAAAGAAGATACAACAGACCAATTATTCTGATGAACATAAATACAAAAAGCATCAAAAAGTGCTAGCCAATCGAATCCAAAAACACATCAGAAAGATCATTTAACCGAACCAACTGGGATTTATCCTTGGTATTCAATCTAAGTATCTACAACCAACCTATTTTTGACAAAAGAGCTAAAATCAATCCCTAGATCAAGGAAAGTCTCTTCACCAAATTGTGCTGGGAAAACTGGATTTCCACATGCAGAAATATGAAGCAAAACCCCTAACTTACATCTTACACAAAAATCCACTCAAAATGGATTAATGACCTAAATCTATGATGAGATACCATCAAATTATTAGAGAGCATTGGAGGAAACCCTGCAAAACACTGACATAGGCAAAGAGGTCTTGGAAAAAACTCCAAAGACACAAACAATCAAAGCCAAAATTGACAAATGGAATTAAGTCAAATTGAGAGGGGAGGAGAGAACTTCTACTTTGCTTATGGCCTTGTCTAAATACTGAAGGATTTTGTGATGTAAAGGTTTCCATAACCTAGCCAGCTCATGGCAAGAGCCTTGGGTGATCACTGACATCATACCTAAGAGTGTTAATTGTTAAATTAACAACAGGAGTCATTGTACACTAACTTCCCATGCATGACCTCTGTCCTCCAAGAGTTGTATGAGAGCTAGCAATAAATCTTGTTCTCAAAGATTTATTTCATTTTAGTGTATTAAGTGAATAATATTCTTATGTCTCATAAAAGTGTCCAACTCCATTTTTCCTTTTCTTAGGTGCTTCCTTAACTAATGATAAAACTCATTCTCAAGGACCTACTTGCTTTTAGTGCAAGTATAACTTATGTCTCATAAGTTATAGTTATGTTTAACTGCTCACAAAATATGTATCATTCTTGGGTGCTTATTTAAAGTTAATCAATTTCTCAAAAAAATAGAAGTGAAATGAACTTAAATATACAATGACTTTGAGAAGTCCTTGTCTTGAATGTTGAGGAAGAGATTTTTGCTTTATGTTTTTTTGTGCAACTTGTTGAACTCTTTCCTTAGTATAAAGTTGGTCTTCTGTGTATACAAATTTAATCAAAAATAGATCTTAGTAGAGAATAGGAATGGGAATGGGTGAGGGAGGAGGAAGAAGGGTAGGAGTGTGGGTGGGAGGGCAGGTATGGTGGGAAGAATCACTATATTCATAAAGTTGTACTTAGGAAATGCATGAAGTCTGTATTCCTCAAATAAAAGGTTTCATTGGAAAAAAAAACAAATAGGTAATGCAAGCAGAGATATGAACTGTGGAAGAAGCAATCAAGAAGAAAGAGAGGGCTTAAAAATCAGCATAACAGAAATGATGGTTAATCAACAGAAGAGTTCTAGTTGAATGAGTGAACTTGAAAATATGTCAATAATTAGTTCACAATCTGAAATATAAAAACAAAAACAAAATGCATTTATGTATTTATTACTTATTTGAAAGGCAGAGTTACCCAGAGAGAGAAGGAAAGCAGAGAGAGAGGTCTTCCATCCACTGGTTCACTCCCTAGATGGCCGCAATGGCTAGAGCTGTGCCAATCTGAAGCCAGGAACCAGGAGCTTCTTGCAGGTCTCCCACATGGGAGCAGGGGTCCAAGGATTTGGGCTATCCTTCACTGCTATCCCAGGCCATAACAGAGAGCTGGGTTGGGTGTGGAACAGCCGGGACTGGAACCAGTGCCTATACAGGATGCTGGCACTGCCAGCGGCAGCTTTACCCACTATGCCACAGCTACAGACCCACAAAGACAAAATTTAAATCAGGAGTTAGAAAATGCTACATATAGGCCAGTGCTGCATTGTAGCAGGTAAAGCAGTGCCCTCATCCGCTTCCATTCTACCTTTCTGCTAACATTCCTTGGAAAGTGCTTGGGCCCCGGCACCATGGTAGGAGACCTGTAAGAGGCTCCTAGCTCCTGGATTCAGATGGGCCCAGCTTCTGCAATTGCAGCCATTTGGGCAGTGAACCAGGAAATGGAAGATCTCTCTCTCTCTCTCTCTCCCCCCTTCTCTCTCTTTCTGTAACTCTTTCAAATATATAAGTAAATCTTAAAAAAAGAAAATGCTACACGTATCTGTTCATTTTAAATGCTATCAAATATGGAAGGACGTAGGAAGTCAACGGCACCAGAAGAAACATAAGTCACTGTGAAAACCTGTTTGACATAGAAATTTTGAGCATACAATCTTCACCTTATTACTATCCAAACATTCATGTTTCATTTATTGACCTCTTATTATAAGCCTAGCGCTTTTTCAGCATTAAGGTAAAAGAAAAAAGTAGTGTGGTTTTGGCCCTTGATAATATTTCTCCCTTTTTTCCAGTACTTCCTCCCCTCTTACTATATTTAAATTCATTAAATATTCATGATAATTTGTATGGAAGACATCAAGAATTCCTTTTTGAGGATGAAGTATTTGAGTAACTTACCAGATGCCATCAGATCATGCAATGAAGTTAGGATTCTGAGTAGTCTGTGTTCCAAAGCCCTCATTTTTGGCTGGCCCACTCTGCTGTTTCTCAAAGAAGCAATGTTTGATCTGAGGATAAGAGAAAACCAGAACTTAATGGAGTAGAAAAGTGATTTTTGAACTGGTTTTCTGAGAAAGGGGAACAATTTACACAAAGAACCTCCAAAAAGGAGGAAAAGAGAACTACTAAGGTGATATGAAGACCAGTGTAGCTGGAACACAAGATATTGGAACAGACTAAGATTAGAGGCCTCAGAGGAAGGAGGAAACGAAAAGATAAGGCAGATTTTGCAGAGCATACTTCATTTTCACATTGTGAAAGCAAACAGCAAGTGTCAGGGAGTGATGTATACACATTTCCATTTTGAAATAATCATTCTTTGTTTTGAGATGATTTATTAAAAAAGAAACCATAGTAGAAATGTGTTTTGATGTTAAGAGACACATGGTATGAACTATAGACTAGAGAACACTGAACTTCATCACTTCCATAGCTTGTTTCACCGTACTGCGGTCAAGCAATGGAAACATCACATTCCTCGTGGTACTTGTAGCTAGGATTATTGCACTCAAATTTTCATGAAGCAGATGCGCTTGAGAAAGACCTGAATGGGTGACAAAAGAATTATTTTGTTTTCAGTAATATATGCACCCATGGAGTGTGACTCTGGCAAAGAAGATGATAGTTGTGATCTGACTCCTCAGAATGCACTCAGACAGCTGCGTGGAGAGAGAAGTTATAGCTCAGGAATTCACAGTGTGCTAGATTCAGGAGTATGATTATAGTGCTTATTCTTTGCCAATAATGAGGTCTCAGTTCCTCTTGGTGTAGCATGCATCTGAGGGCCTGAAATCAACTGTGAATGTAGACTTGATGGCGTTCTCTCATTAGGAGTCCCTGCTCATTCTCTACTGATAATTCTGCTCTGTGATCTGATTACTAGGATAGGGCTGGATTAACATGCCTACCCAAATTTAGTATTCTGATTGAAACCTCAGATATTTATTCAGAGAAAATAATTTTATACACACTGCACAGAGATGACTGCCAGTCCTTTGGCATAACTTTTTAATTTTTTATTTACTTATTTTTAGATTTAATAATTTTTAACATTTCACCATATTCACCCCATGTGTAAATATTACATATATGTAAATTACATATGTAAATATTACATATATACACATGCATACTATTTTTCATGAAAGGGTAGATATTAATGTTACATAATATGAGAAAGACAACATTTGTAATTATTTATATGCCAAATATGAAATCCATATATTTTTTTATAGTCTGTCTATATATAGTAACTTCCATGTAGGAGAGAAAAATGTGGATGTTATCTTTTTATGCCTGGCTAATTTGACTTAATCCATTGAGTCTTCTTCATCTTGTTTCCTTAAAGCAAAGTCCCGCAAATGAAAATCGAATCCTTACCCTTAGATCCTGTAAGCATACAATACATGTGTATAAATATCAACATTTAGAACAACACAAAGGATTTGGTGGAATAGGTGTTTGTTGTAGCAGTTAAGATGCCACCTAGGAAACCCTGGTCCCATAGCAGAGTCCCTGGGACTGAGTGCCAACTTTGATCCTGACTCCAGCTTCCTCCTAGTGCAGACCCTGGGAGGTAGCAGTGATTGTTCAAGTCACTGTGTTCCCGGCCACTCATTTGGGACACCCACATTGAGTCCCAGCTGCCTGATTCAGTCTGGCCTAGCCCCAGCTATTCCAGGGATTTGGGGAGTAAACCAGCAGATAGAATAAATGTCTCTCTCTGCCTTTCAAATAAATAAATGGATTTTTAAAGTTTTGAATAATTATATATTTATGTAATTTAAATATTACACTGAATAATTAGTTCTTCATCTAGGTAATACATCATCTATTTAGCACATACATGTGAATCCTTGAAAAAATATGTGTTACCAAATTATTATCAATAAAACAGCTTCATCTTTGTGTTATTTTCTGCATTTAAAATGTAATTGTTGCTTTTTGGAGGGCAATGAGCAAGCCTGTGGCCACCTCCCCGGAGTAGGAACTGTCATACCCCTGCTCTGTTCCATTTTGTGTGATAACCAATAAAGGCTGATCATACCAAAAAAAAATGTTAATTGTCAAATGTATGTTATTTATATGTGTTCTAATCATTATCAGAATCACTAGCTGGAGTTATTTAACTTGCATATAGCTAAATATATGGGAAGAATTTAAAGAAATACACACACACACACACACACCTCACCCTGTACACAATAAGATCAACACATATTTGTTAATAGGAGTGAGCATTGTAGTGTAGTAGTTTAGAGTGCAGAACATTCATATCTATATCAAGTCCCAGATTTCTTCTTGCTTCCAACTTCTTACTAATGCACACCATGGGAGAAACCAGGTGATGGCTCAGATACTGAGGTCTCTGTCACCAACCAGGCAGATGATAATTGAGTTTCTTGATCCTGGCTTCATCCCAGGCCTAGCTTTGATTATTGTAGGCATTTGGAGAGTGAAACAGTGGAAAAGAGATCTTTCACCATCTCTTTCGTTTATTTGTAGTCTCTATGCCTTTCAAATAGAAAAATTAAACAATAATAAAAGTCTCTAAAAATAATTGATCAGTTCTTACAGATAACAAATAGATGGAACTCAGTAAAACATACTCACTTCAATATTTCAATATTTCTTGAACATTATGTGAAACTACTTAATTATTAAAGTAGTAAAAATGCAAAAAGTGTATAATATATAGGTAAGAAAATTTCTAAATTCCTAGATCATGGTAATTATTTAGCATTTATCTTTATATTCCAATATAGTGCCTTTATAATATAAAACCACTTATAGAGGTATAGTTTTAGAAAACAACATTTCTATAGACAAAAAATCATAACAAAGGTTTGAAAATATTGCCAAATAAAATATATGCCAAACTTGTATTGATTTGAGAAAAGTTTAATCAGATTTCTGGAATTTGAAAATGTCTGAATTGAAACATTAATATAATACTTTCTAAGTGCAAACAGTAGGATGAATAAATTTTTAAAAATCATTATGAGGTTTGCCTCAAATTATATATTAAAATTATATTCTGGGAGCCAGAATGTAGTATAGTGGGTTAAAGTCCTCACCTGCAGCACCAGCATCCCATATGGGCACCGGTTCAAGTCCTGGCTGCCCAATTCAATTCCAGTTCTCTGGTAATGCGCTGGGAAAGCAGTGGAGATGGCAGCCTTTGGGACCCTGAACCCACATGGGAGACTCAGAAGAAGCTCCTGACTCTTGGCTTCAGATTGGCTCAGCTCCAGCTATTGGCCATTTGGGGAGTGATCCAGCAGATAGAAGACCCCTCTCTCTTTTTCTGTCTCTACCTCTCTCTGTAATATTATTTTTATTTTATATTATTTTTATTTTATATTATTTTTCAAATAAAAAAACTTTAAAGAAATAATATTCCAAGAAATAGTATCATTTTTTCCTAATGTATAATGTGTATACACAAAGTATATTAACACCTTTAATATATGCTTTTCATGCATGATATGATTCAATTTGATTCATAACCTTTATATATTTCAATGTATTTATTTTATAGTGTGAAATTTATAACATAAAATTTAAAAATAGGGGTGGCCTTTACTCTAATATCAGAGATTCTGGCTAAGAAGCTCATGTCCCATATCAGAGTGTGTGGGCTTAATATCTGTCTCTGGCTCCTTATTCCAGCTTCCTGATAACGTATACCCTGAGAGGCAGCAGGTGATGATTCAAGTTCTTGGGTTGCTGCATCCTACATGAGTGACCTTAACAGTAAGCCTGGCTCCCAGCAGGCCAAAGCCAAGAGCCAGGAGCTCCCTCCAGTTCTACCATGTGGATGTCAAGAACTCAAGTATTTGAGCCATCATCTACTGCCTCTCAGACATGGTGGCAGGAAGCTGGATTGAAAGCAGAGGAACAGGAGTCAAACCAGCACTCCCATATGGTATACAGGCATCTGAAGTAGTGAAAGTTATTTAATTTAATAACATATTTGAACAGAAAATCTAAAAGAAGTCGCCAATTAATTTCCCTATTATGGAAGGATCATCACATGAACCATTATGCTTTCTGCTACTCTGAGGTACAAATCACATTGTTAACTTCAAGTTTGCGTTAAAAATACTTTATCATTTGTACGCAATATGTTTCCACACATGTTTTTTTCTTCCCTCTAACACAAGTTTCTCAAATACTAGGGGCTATACATTTAAAATCTGCTTGAATCAGAAGTTGCTGATGTAAAGAAACAACTTCTAGATAAAATGGGAAGTAGGGCAAACATTTTTAGTGTCCTTATATTTCAGTCAGGTTTTCTGTCTCGGGCATTACGGCCCTTAGGCAACAGCAGTCATACTGACACTTCCACCCCAGGCATTCTTTTTCAGCTAGCCTCATTTATAAACAAGTATTTATTTATTTATTTAGACTATTTATTTATTTATTTTGAAAGTCAGAGTTACTCAGAGAGAGAAGGACAGGCAGAGAAAGAGAGAGAGAGAGAGAGAGAGAGAGAGAGAGAGGTCTTCCACTCGCTGGTTCACTCCCCAATTGGCTGCAAAGGCCGGAGCTGTGCTGATCCAAATCCAGTAGCCAGGAGCTTCTTCCAGGTCTCTCACACAGGTGCAGGGGCCCAATGACTTGGGCCATCTTCTACTGCTTTACCAGGCCATAGCAGAGAGCTGGATTGGAAGTGGAGTAGCCGGGACTCAAATCGGCACCCATACGGGATCCTGGCACTGCAGGCAGTGGCTTTACCTGGCTATGGCACATCACCACCAGTATTTATTTTTTATCATATCTCCTATTACTTTAGGTTTCTGTTTCCTAACAGTGCACTAAGAAATAAACTCCATAGGCTATAATTATTCCTCAATTAAAAATAGTTAACACCTTAAGAGCTCCCATGTGTGATCATAATGAATGTAAATACATGATAAGTAAAGGGACAAGCTGACTTTTGTCTGGCTTCATATTAATCATAGGAGACACATTGGTACATCACAAATATCTCACTCTCTCACACACACACATACACACATAAACACACACATTGTTTTTTAAAAAAATATTTCATTTACAAAGAGGCAGATGCAGAGAGACAGAGAGAGGGAGAGAGAGGAAGAGAGAGAGAATCTCCCATCAGCTGGTTCACTCCCTAGATGGCCACAATGGCTGGAGCTGTACTGATATGAAGCCAGGAGCTGGGAGCTTTTTCCACATCTCCCACGCAGGTTCAGGGGCCCAAGCGCTTGGGCCATCTTCCTCTGCTTTCCCAGGCCATAGCAGAGAGCTGGATAGGAAGTGGAGCATCCAGGACTTTATCTGGAGCCCATATGGGACGCTGGCACTGCAGGCAGCGGCTTCACCTGCTATGCTACAGCACTGCAACCCCCACACACATTTTTATGATCATTACTTAAATTAATTTTCCATGTGGCAGGCAGCCTCCCAAGTATGGCTAAAGTAATTGATCCTGCCACACACCTTAGAGACCCAGGTTGGGTCCCCAGCTCCTGCTTGGACCTACTCACTCCAGATTGCAACAGACCTCTGGGAAGTGAACCTGGAAATGGGACATATCTGAAATAAATATCCTGAGTTAATTCATTGAAAAATACTTTCAACCCCCAGCTGGTTGAATCTACAGGATTAGAAACCATGTATATAGAGGAGCTACTGTTGAAAGCAGGAGTTTGCCCCAACAGCAGCTGTTTTTCAGAATGAGGGTGCAGAGAATATAGTCTATTTTGCTTCTTGCAGTATAAAAGCCCCCAAAAGACATACGTTTACTTAAGATTATATTGAACTGACTGACCTAAAAATATCTTTTGGGTTTCTCTGATAAAAAAAAAAGACAAAGTGTCATATAACCCACTCACATGATGTGACCTAGTTTCCAAAAAAGAATTTGCTGTATATTTCTAAGTCACAATAAGCTCATTCGCTTATTTCAAAAGGATTTTGGTTACATCCCTTACTGCATTCAGGGGCTCATAAATGGCACAATCAAAATAATAAGTGTAGATTTTAATAAAGTGATAGTTCACAAAGTCACTGGAATTGATTCAGAAACTAACAAAAAAGTATTGTTATGGCAGTACTAAAGGAAACGAAGCTGTTGGTTTCTTTACCATTTTTCATAGAAAAGAACACAGGATTCTTAAAGAAATGTCTATGCAGGGGCTTGGACAGGAATTATAAAAGATGTACTAGGAACCTCAAAGTACAATACCTCAATGCAAGGAATTACTATGCACAATACCTGAGAGAAAGAAAGTACTATGTACAGCACCTCAGAGTGAGGAAGTACTGTGTACAGTAACTCATATTAAAAAGAAGTGCTAACAAATGAAAGAAGAAAGTCAAAAGAACATAGGGGCTCCTATATGGCCAAAGTTGGAAAAATTCAAGTAATAAAATGAATAAAATGATATTGAACTATACCCAAAGAATAAAAGTAATATCCATATGCTTTAGCCTCTTTCTCTCCCTTCTCTCCATAACTCTGCTTCCAAAAAAATAAATCTTTAAAAAAGAAATTCTGTAATTAACACACAATTATTCTTAGGTGTTTAAATTTTAACTGAAAAGTGATCCCTGTTAGGAATTTGGAAAACATTATGTTGAGTGAAATAAGCCAATCCCAAAGGGACAAATACCACTTGTTCTCCTTGATAGGTGACAACTAACTGAGCACCACAACGGAAACCTGTTAAAGTGAAATGAACACTATGAGAAACGGTGACTTGATCAGCCCTCACCCTGACTGTTGATGAGCAGCTTAATATGTTATCCCTCTTAGTATTTTTTTTGTTTGTTCTACTTAATACTTTTGGTTGAATACTGTAATCAATACACAATTCTTCTTAAGTGCTGAAACTCAACTGAAAAGTGATCGCTGTTAAATGTAAGAGTGGGAATAAGAGGGAAGAGATGTGCAATTCGGGACATGCTCAAGTTGACTTACCTCAAACGGTAGAGTTAGAAACATACCAGGGGATTCCAATTCAATCCCAGCAAGGTGGCATGTACCAATGCCATCTCACTAGTCCCAGTGATCAATTTCTGTTCACAATTGATCGTAATGATAGGACTAAGAACCAAAGGGAGCACATAAACAAGAATAGTGTCTGCAAATACTAGCTGATAGAATCAAAAAGGGAGAGAATGATCCAACATGGGAAGTGAGATACACAGCAGTCTTGTAGAATGGCAGATGTCCTAAACAGCACTCTGGCCTCATAATCAGCCCTTAAGGCATGCGGATCCGGCTGAAAAGCCCATGAGAGTATTTCAGGCATGGAAAGCCAAGACACTCTGGGGAAAAAAAAAAACTAAATGACAGATCTCCGTGAGTGAGATCCCAGTGGAAAGAATGGGTCATCAAAGAAGGAGGTACCTTTCTCTGAAGGGAGGAGAGAACTTCCACTTTGACCATGGCCTTGTCTAAATATGATCAGAGTCAGTGAACTCAGGGGGCTTCCATAGCCTTGGCAGCTCATGACAAGAGCCTAGGGTGATTACCGATGCCATAACCAAGAGTGTCAATTTGTTAAGTCAACAACAGGAGTCACTGTGCACTTACTCCTCATGTAGGATCTTTGTCCTTAGTGTGCTGTACATTGAGATTTAATGCTATAACTAGTACTCAAACAGTATTTTTCACTTTATGTTTCTGTGTGGGAGCAAACTGTTGAAATCTTTACTTAATGTATGCTAAACTGATCTTCTGTATATAAAGAGAATCGAAAATGAATCTTGATGTGAATGGAAGGGGAGAGGAAGTGGATAAGGGGAGGGTTGCGGGTTGGAGGGACGTTATGGGGGAGAACCCATTGTAATCCATATTCTGTACTTTGGAAATTTATATTCATTAAATAAAAGTTAAGAAAAAAAAAGAAAGTGCAAACTTTCAGAAAGTACATTGCTAAAAAGTAAAAAAAAAAAAGAAATTCTAAATATTTTTAAAGATAGTTGCTCCTTTTGGGAGCGTAATTCACCATCTTTAGGAGAAAATGTGGCCTTTCTTCTAAACAGTAGAGTATGGCAATGAGAAGTAAGGGAAACTTTACTGTAGAGAAACACTAACTACTTCAGTCAGGTAGTCAAATATCAGGAGCGTCAGTCATGTGCAATGTTGCAATTGCAACAATACACAGTGCTGATATGATGTGGTCAGGATAACACTTTCCCCTACAGTCTTCCTCCTTAAATGGGTAACCCCAGTGAAACCTCTCCCCATAACTCAGGTGAATTCCAATGGAGGAAAATTTCATGAAACACCTAATCACCGTTCCTTGAAATGTATAAAAAATTAACTCTAACAACCTGACACAGACAAGAAGACCATTATCAATGGAGCATCCCGGAGAGGATCAGGAAACAGGAAAATGATGTAGAAATTTGAAAATCTGAATAATGCTTGGTCATCAATTGTAATAAAATGCAGATACTGGTTCAGTAATTGCAGCCAAAATGCCACACAATTCTAAGATTTTAACGGGGGAAGCTGAGTGTGAAGTACATGAGGACTCTACTTTTTTCACAGTTTTACTTTGAGTTGGTAACTGTTTACAATAACGTCTATTAAAACAAAGAAACATCAAATTTCTGAAGGCTAGAATAATAAGAAAATCTGAAAAGTAGCTAAAGAATAAAAACATGTTAATTAGGAGCTTAGAAAAAGTTACTACAAATGTCCTATTAAAAACTATGTATAATTGGGGGCTGGCATTGTGACATAGTTGCATTGCGATGTCAACATATAACGTGGGTACCGGTTTATGTCCTGTCTGCTCCACTTCTGATCCAGCTCCGTAATAAAGGCCTGGGAAAAGCAGCATAAGACAGCCCAAGTGTCTGAGCTCTAAGCATCCCAATGGGAGACCCAGATGAAGCTCCTGGCTCCTGGCTCCCGGTTCCTGGTTCTTGGCTTTGGCCAGGCCCAGTGCTGGTTTTTGCAACCATTTGAACATGAGGACAGTGAACCAGCAGATGGAAGATTCTGTTTCTCTTTCTCTCTTTCTTTCTCTATTCTGTGTGTGTGTGTGTGTGTGTTTGTGTGTGTTTCCCTCTCTGTAACTCTTTCAAAATAAATAAACAAATCTTTAAAAAAATAAACAAATAAGGGCCGGTGCTATGGCATAGTAGGTAAAGCTGTCACCTGCAGTGCCGGCATCCCATATAGGCGCTGGTTTGAGTACTAGCTGCTCCACTTCTGATCAAGCTATCTGCTATAGCCTGAGAATGTCGTGGAAGATGGCCTAAGTCCATGGGCACTGCACCAACATGGGAGACTGGAAGAAGCTCCTGGCTCCCTGCTTTGGATCAGCCCAGCTCCAGCTGTTGCAGTTATCTAGAGAGTGAAACAACAGACCTCTCTCTCTGCCTCTGCTTCTCTGTAACTCTGCCTTTCAAATAAATAAATAAATCTTTAATTAAATAAATAGACAAATAAATTTAGATCAATTTTTAAAATTTATGCTAACCCTAGTGATCACTGAAAATTAAATAAGATGTGCAAGTAATAAAATAAATGCATGAATAAAAAATAACCCTACAGTAAAGTCAATTATTCTGTTATACATTTTTTTAAAAAATTTATTTCTTTGGGAGGTAGAAACGGGGTGGGGGAACAAGAGACAGAGAGCGAGAGAGAGACAGACAGACAGAGGTGAGAGAATAGATTCAATAGAGAGAACTCCCATCCTCTGTCTCACTCCCCAAATGCCAGCAATGGCCAGGGAGCAGGCTAAAGCTGGAAGATGAGAAGGCAATCCAAGTCTCCCACGTGGGTGAACAGAACCAAATTACTTGAACTATCACTTCAGGCTCCCAGGATCTGTGTTGACAGGAACCTACAGCCCAGATTTGAAGCTAAATTTGAACCCAGGTACTCTGGCTTCTCATACTCATGAGACATGGGCATCTAAGCCACCATGATAAATGTACCTTCCTCTTGAAAGTGTGTATTATTGTATCTTTAAGTCCACTGATTTTTTCTGTTAGTTTTCTATTTTTGTACTGAAGTGAATTTAATGTATTATATATTATTTTCACATTTTATAATAAATTCATGAACTTAATTTATAATAGTTCTTATAAGGCCCTCACATGTTTCAATTCCATTTATACCCTATATTCCATTGAATTCCTTTCCATTATATTGTGTTGTTTATATCTATTGACTTATTTTTTTCCTGGAAATGTAAGACATATTTCAGTGTATTATCATATTTCTCTGTAATTTCTTCTGGAAATTATTTTACATTTCTGAAAGCTGGAGTTTATTTTTTTTTTCTCTTAAGACTATCAGAAATTGTTTGACAGATAAGATCAAATTAATCCCTTCAAGTTGATTTCTAAAGCAGTATTTAGGCAGATATAAATTGGTCAAGGGTTTAGTGTTATAGAAGGCCCTCAGTGTTTAACAGAACTCCCTGCACAGACATCTTGAACCTCTCACACTCTGTGTGAGATTTGGATATTTTTAAGCATTTAGGTGCCTCCCTGGGGATTTTTTTAAACAGATTTTTTAAAATGTATTTGAAATACAGTGAAAGAGAGAGTGAGAGTGAGAGAGCGAGAGCAAGAGAGCGTGCGCGCGCGAGAGAGAGATTGGCTGGTGCCGCGGCTCACTAGGCTAATCCTCCACCTGAGGCGCTGGCACACCGGGTTCTAGTCCCAGTCGAGGCACCGGATTCTGTCCCGTTTGCCCCTCTTCCAGGCCAGCTCTCTGCTATGACCTGGGAGTGCAGTGGAGGATGGCCCAAATCCTTGGGCACTGCACCCACATGGGAGACCAGGAGAGGCACCTGGCTCCTGGCTTCGGATCAGCGTGGTGCGCCAGCCACAGCGCTGGCTGCGAAGGCCATTGGAGGGTGAACCAACGGCACAGGAAGATCTTTCTCTCTCTGTCTCTCTCACTGTCCACTCTGCCTGTCAAAGAGAGAGAGAGAGAGAGAGAGAGAGAGAGAGAGAGAGATTGGCCCCAACTGCCAGATTGGTCCAGGCATAAACTGGGAACCTGGAACTCTTTTTAGGTCTCCCATGTAGGTGGCAGGATCCCAAGTGCTTGGGCCATCTTCCACTGCTTTCCCAGGCACATTATCAGGGAAATGGAACAGATTCAGATTGGTGCTCATATAGGATGCCAGTGTTTTATGTGGCAGCTAAAGCCACTGTGCCACAGGGCCCACTCTCCTAATTCATAACTGATCTTGTAGAGTTTCATTCTAGACATGCAAAGCCTGTTTCTCAGAGCAGACACAAGAGAAATTCTATGCAGGTTTCTAAAGTGTTTGCTTTACATTGCTGCTTTCTCTTCTATGCTTTCTCTTTCATATGCCAGACTCTTCAGCCTTCTGTAACCCCAGTGTTGTGCACCTAAATTACCAAGATTACTGTATTTTGTTTGGACCTTCTGTCTTGCACTACATTATTTAATGTGGATCCTGGAAGGAATTGTGATAATCAGGGATTCACATCATTTTTTCCATTTTTTAAATCCAGGATTGCAGTCTATTGCTCCTTATCATCCAATTTCAAAAAATTAAAAGAAAAGTAAACATTATATTATATTTTTATACAGCTTTCTTATTGTTTATGCCTGGAAAGTAGGTCCATTTTTGTATATGACTTGTATCCTGTGACATTCCTAAATTGATTTATCAGTTCTAACAGGTTTTTGGAGGAGTGTTCCATGTACAATATCATGCCATCTGCTAACATGGATATTTTTACTTCCTTCTTTCCAATGTCATTGCCTTTTATTTCCTTCTTTTCCCTAAATTGCTCTTGCTAATACTTCCAATACCAAATTGAATAAGAGAGTTGAAAACGCACATCATAACTGTCTTGTTCCAGATATTAGGGGAAATGGTTTCAGACTTTTCTCATCCATGATGATATTGATTATGAGATATGTTCTCTTGTGCTTAATTTGTTGAGAGTTTTTATAATGAAGGGGTTTTATATTATGTGCTTTTTCTGTACCTATTGAGATGATCTTTTTTTCTTCATTCTGTTGATTATTTTTAATCTGAAATTATTGTATCACTGGCATCTATCCCATTTCATCATGATGCTGGATCTTTTTGATGTGGTGTTGGATTTACTTTGCTAGTAGATTGTGAATTTTTGCATCTGTGTTCTTCAAGGATTTAGGTCTGTAGTTTTCTTTATGTGCTGTCTCTGGTTTTGGTATCAAAGTAATGCTGTTCTCATAAAAAAGTTTGGCAGAGTTCTCTCTTTTTTGATAGTTTGGAATAATTTGAGAAGCATTAGGGTTAGTTCCTTTTTAAATATTTTGTAGAATTCAGTTGCAAAATGATGTTATTAGACTTTCCTTGTGAGACATTTAATTGCTAATTCAATTCTGTTACTTGGTATTGGCCTATGTAATTTTTCTTTAATCCTGGTAGGCTGTACATATGTAGAAACTTGTCCATTTCTTTCATGTTTTCCAATTTCTAGCATATAATTATTCTTACTGGTCTGTTATTAGCCTTTGCATCTCTATGGCTTAGAGTTGTAATTTCTCCATTTTTAACTTAATTTATTTTTTTGAGTTTTGTCTCTTTTTTCTTTGTCAGTCTGGCTAAATGTTTATCTAGTTTGTTTATCTTTAAAAACAGCTTTTCAGTTTTTTCATCTTTTATATTCTTTTGTTTAAATCTCTCTCATGATTTTACTAATAGAGAAATCCAAAAAGAAACCCCATTCACAATATTTACAAAAATTATAAATACTAGGGAATAATGTAATCAAGGAGTGAAAGATCTGTTTATTGAAAATGCTAAACACTGATAAAAGAAATATCAAAGACACAAGAAATGGAAAGAAATACCTTTTTCATTGATGGAAGATTTAACACTGTCAAAACATCCATCTACCTAAAGCAGTCTATTGATTCAAAATAGTAATATTCAATTCTAACAACATTTTTATAGAACTAGAAAATCACAATTCTAAAAGTCGTATGTATCCCAATGGCCCAGAAAAGCCAAGTAATCCTGAGCAAGAAAAAAAAATCAAGCTGGAGATGTCACAACACCTGGTTTCAAAGCATAGTATAAAGTTACAATAATTAAAACATCATGGTCCTGCCATAAAAAAATAACATATAGGTCACTGGAAGAAAACAGAACATTTAGAAAGTATTCCACATATATATAGCCAACTGATTTTTGACAAACGTGACAAGAACCTATGCAGAAACAAAAGAAAGAAGCTCAACCTCCATACATTAAGCAATTTCAAAGAAGGGGTAATGTTGATTACACTGGTTTGATCAATATACAATATACAATTAGTATACAATATTTAATCAGTATACAATAATCTTTTCTTTTTTTTTCTCTTTTTTTTTTTTTTGACAGGCAGAGTGGACAGTGAGAGAGAGATAGGGAGAAAGGTCTTCCTTTACCCTTGGTTTACCTTCCAATGGCCGCTGTGGCCTGCATGCTGCAGCCAGTGCACCGCACTGAACCGAAGCCAGGAGCCAGGAGCTTCTCCTGGTCTCCCATGTGGGTGCAGGGCCCAAGCACTTGGGCCATCCTCCACTGCACTCCCGGGCCACAGCAGAGTGCTGGCCTAAAAGAGGGGCAACTGGGACAGAATCCGGTGCCCCGACAGGACTAGAACCCGGTGTGCTGTCGCCACAGGTGGAGGATTAGCCTATTGAGCCACGGCGCCAGCCAATAATCTTTTCAATAAGTGGAGATGACAAAACTAGATATACGTATGTAGAATAATGAAATTAATCTCTACCTTTCAACATATACACAAAAGTAGATAAAACATGTAAATGTAAGGCTTGAATCTATAAGTTGCTAGAGGAAAATGTAGGGGAAACAGATCAAGACATTGATGTAGGCAATGATGTTTTGGAAAAATTTTTGGAAAAATTAGATAAATGGGATTATATAATAAACAGAAACTTCCACATAGCAAAGGAAAAATCAATGGGATGGAAAATTGACAAATTGAGGGAACATATTCACAAGCTACCTAGCTGACAAAGGATTTGTATTCAGAATATTTCAGAATAAAAGAAAAATCAATCCAGTTATTAAATGATAAAGGAATTGATTAGAGTTTTGAAAAGAAGAAATACAAATGGCTAACGCTAATATGAAAAAAGCTCAATATCAGTATCTTTCAGTAAAATAGAATAAAATGAAAATAATATATTACCTTATAGTTATAAGAATGGCTACTATAAAAAAAGACAGAACATAACAAATGTTCAGATGGATGTGGAAGAAAGGAAATACTGCTCAACTGTTGGTGTAAATGTAAATTATACGATCATTGTGGAATATAGTATTGAAATTTCTATGAAACCTAGAAATAGAGCTGATACATGATCCAGCCATTCCAGTACTAGCTATATATCCAAAAGACATGAAATCATTATAACAAAGAAATATTTCTCAATGATATATATTGCAGCACTATTCACAATAGCAAAGATATGGCAAACACAATTAACCAACAAAGATACATACAGACTGAAATTGAAAGGATGGAAAAAGATATACCAGGATAACAGAAACCAAAAGAGAGCTGGTGTAGCCATCCTAGTATCAGAAAAAATATACTTTAACAAAAAAACACTAAAAGACACAAAAAATGGCACCATGTAATGATTAAAGAACCAATTCAACAGGCAGATATGACTATTATAAATATATATGCATCTAATTACAGGATATCTGACCATTTAAAAGAAATGTTAATGGTTCTAAAAGGAGATGTAGACTCCAAAACAATAGTAATGGGGGACTTCAATAACCCACTATCAGCAAAGGACAGATCAAACAGACACAAGGAAACAACAAAATAATTGACACTATAGACCAAATGGACCTAACATATATCTACAGAATTTTTCATCCTACAGTGGAAGAATATGCATTCTTCTCAGCAGTGCATGGAACTTTCTCTAGGATAGGACACATACTAGGCCATAAAGTAAGTCTCAGCAAATTAAAAAAAAAAAAATCAAAACCATACCATGCATCTTCTCTTATCACAATAGAATGAATCTGAAATCAATAACTCAAGAATCTCTAGAACACATACAAACATTTGAAGGCTGAACAGCATACTCCTGAATGAACAGTGGGTCATTAAAGAAATCGAAAGAAAATAAAAAAATTTCTAGAAATGAATATGACAATAAAACATATCAAAACTTATGGGATAGAGCAAAAGCAGTGTTAAGAGGAAAGATTATAACAACTGGTGCCTACACCAAGAAATAGGAAAGGCAACAAATAAATGAGCTATCAATACATCTCAAGGACCTAAAAACACACAGCGAACTAAACTCAATTACAGAAGAAATAAATAAAATTGAAAAAAATAGAAAAGATCAGCAAAACAAAGAACTGTTTTTCAAAAAAATAAACAAAATTGACACACCATTGGCCCAACTAACTAAAAAAAGGAGGGAGAAGAACCGAGTCAATAAAATAAGAGACAAAAAAGGAAATGTAGCAAAAGAAAGCACAGAAATCAAAAAATCATCAGCAATTACTACAAAGAGCTGTATGCCAACAAACTGGGAAATCTAGAAAAAATGGATAGATTACTGGACAGATACAACCCACCTAAATTGAGCCATGAAGACATAGAAAAACTAAACACACAAATAACAAAGATAGATTGTGGGGAGCAACTCGGACTAGACTAAGTTACTCAAATTAAGACTTATTCTATGCATCTGCTCTCCCACAATATGGCGCTGAGAAGGGAGTAACAACTTCTACACAGCTGCCTCTCGCCAACTTGAGTGATGACCTGCAGGAGCTGATCCTGCTCCTGATTGGAGGAGAGCAGCATACTCGGCGTGTGGGTAGCAGAGTTGGGATTGGCGGAAGAGGACTATAAAGGAGCAGAGAGACAACATGCACCAGGAACATCTAAGGGGAACACCTGAGGAACATCTGAGCAGCCCCTGAGAGAGCCGGCCGGCGGTGTGCCGCTCCCCCGTGGAAATGGGGAAAGTGGCAGGGGGAGCCGCCCTTCCACAGAGGTGGAAGGGTCGGTAGCCAACCTGGGAAGAACCAGCAGCAAACCCGGGAAGGGATGAGCAGACAAAAGAACAGCACAAGGTCTTGTGTCGTTCCTCCGCGAAGAGGGGGAGCGACAATAGATATTTATCAGTAATAAAGACCCTCTCAAAAAAGAAAAGCCCAGGACTGAATGATTTCAATGCTGAATTCCACAGGACATTCAAAGAACTAGCTCTAATTCTTCTCAAGCTATTTAAAACAATTGAGAGGTCAGCACTGTGGCCTAGAGGGTAAGCTGCCACATGCAGTGCCAGCATCCCATATGTGTGCCAGTTCAAGTCTTGGCTGATCTATTTTGATCCTGCTATGGCCTGGAAAAGCAGTAGAAGATGGCCCAAGTCCTTGGACCTCTGCACCCATGTGTGAGACCTGGAAGAAGCTCCTGGCTCCTGGTTTCAGGTCGGTGCTGCTCTGGCCTTTGTGGCCAACTGGGGAGTGAACTAGCAGATGGAAGATCTCTCCCTCTCTCTCTGCCTTTCCTTCTCTCTCGGTGTGTAACTCTGACATTCAAATAAATAAAATAATTATTTTAAAAATAAAGAAAAAACAATTGAAAGGTAGAAAAACCTCCCAAATATCTTCTATGAAGCCAGAATTAACTTAATCCCTAAACCTGAAAAAGATGCAACAGAGAGAGACTTACAGACCAATTTCTCTGATGAACATATACATAAAAATACTCAATGAAATACTAGCAAACAGAATCCAACAACACATAAGAAAAATCTGGACCAAGTGGGATTTATTCCTGGTATGCTGGGATGGTTCAATTTTCACAAATCAATCAATGTGATATATCACATTAACAAATTGAAGAACAAAAACCATATGATTATATCAATATAGAGAAAGCATTTGATAAAATATAACACACCTTCATGATGAAAATTCTGAGCAAATTGGGTACAGATGGGACATTCCCCAACACAACCAAGGCAATTTATGACAAATCCACAGACTATGTCCTACTGAATGGGGAAAAATGGAAGCAATCCACTAAGATCAGAAACAAGACAAGAATGCCCATTCTCACCACTGCTATTCAAAATAGTCCCATACATCTTAGCCAGAGCCATTAGATGAGAAAAATAAATCAAAGAGATACAAACTGGTAAGAAGGAAGTCAAATTATCACTACTTGCAGGTGACATGCTTCTATATACAGGGAATCCAAAAGAGTCCACTAAGTGATTATTGGAAATCATAGAAGAGTTTGGAAAAGTGGCAGGATACAAAATCAACACACAAAAATCAATAGCCTTTGTATACAAAGACAATGCCATAGCTGAGAAAGAACTTCTAAATTCAATCCCATTCAGAAGAGCTACAAAGAACAAATACCTTGGAATAAATATAACCAAGGCTGTCAAAGGTCTCTATGATGAGAAGTACAAAACATTAAAGAAAGAAATAGAAGAAGACACAAAAAATGAAAAAAATTTTCCATGTTCATGGATTGGAAGAATCAATATCAAAATGTCCAGACTACTGAAAGCAATTTACAGATTCAATGTGAAACCAATCAAAATATCAAGGACATTCTTCTCAAATATAGAAAAAATGATGAAATTCAGATGGAAACACAGGAAACTCCGAATAGCTAAAGAAATTTTATACAACAAAAACAAAGCTGGAGGCATCACAATGGCAGATCAAACAAGACATTGACATAGGCAGAGTTCTTGGAAAAGACCACAGAAGCACAAGCAATCAAAGCCAAAAATGACAAATAGGATTACTACATCAACTTGAAAGGCTTCTGCACTGCAAAAGAAACACTTAGCAAGGTGAAGAGGCAACCAATAGAATGGGAGAAATTATTTGCAAACTATGCAACTGATAAAGGATTAGAAACCATAATATATAAAGAGATCAATAAACTAAACAACAAGAAAACAAAACAAAACAAAACAAAAAAAAAACAAGAAATGGCAAAGGATTTAAACAGGCGTTTTTTTTTAAAAAAGAGGAATCCAATTGGCCAACAGACACATGAAAAAATTCTCAGGATCACTAGCCATCAGGGAAATGCAAATCAAAACCACAATGAGGTTTTGCCTCATCCCTGGTAGAATAGCTTTCATATAGAAATCAACAAACAACAACTATTGGTGAGGAAGTGAGAAAAATGGTACTCTAATCCACTGTTGGTGACAATGTAAACTGGTACAGCCACTGTGGAAGATAGTATGGAGATACCTCAGAAATCTGAATATGGACCTATCATACAATCCAACCACTCCTGGGAATTTACCCAAGGATAATGAAATCAGCATATGAAAGACTGATCTGTAGCCCCATGTTATTGCAGCTCAATTCATAATAGCTGAGATATGCAATCAACTCAAATGTCCATCAACCAAAGACTGGATTAAGAAATTATGGTGAGGCAGGAACTGTGGCACAGCAGGTAAAGCTGTTGCCTGCAGTGCCGGCATCCCACATGGGTGCCAGTTTGAGTCCTGGCTGCTCCACTTCTGATCCTGCTCTCTGCTATGGCCTGGGAAAGCAGTGGAAGATGACCCAAGTCCTTGGGCCCCTGCACCCATGTGAAAACCCAGAGGAAACTCCTGGATCCTGGCTTCAGATCGACATAGCTCATCCATCGCAACCAACTGGGGAGTGAACAAGCAGATGGAACACCTCTTTCTCTCTGCCTTTCCTTCTTTGTGTAACTCTGACTTTCAAATAAATAAATACATATTTTTAAAAAAGAAATTATGGTATATGTACACCAGAGAATATGACACAGTAGTAAAAAAAAATGAAATCCTGTCATTTGCAACAAAATGGATGAAACTGGAAAATATCATACTTAGTGAAATAAGCCAGTACCAAAAGAAAAAATACCATATGTTCTCCCTGATCTTTGATAACTAATAGAGCACTAAAAGGTAATCTACAGAAGTGAAATTGACACTTTGAGATGCAATGACTTTGAGCAGCCCTTGTCTTGACTTTTGAAGGACTTTTTTTTTTTCATACTGCTTGTTGAACTCTTTACTTACTATAGAATTAATCGTATATGTTTAAAGTTAATTGAAAATAGATCTTACTGAAAAATAACAATGAAAATAGGAGAAGAGGAGGAAGAGGGGTGGGAGTGCAGATATGGTGGGAAGAATCACTTTGTTTTTAAAGTTGTACTTATGCAATGCATGCAGTTTGTATTCCATAAATAAAAGGTTTCGGGGGAAAAAACCCAAAGATACGGTATCAACAGAAGTGTCCAAAATCAATTAAAGGGACAAACAGAATGTGATCTATATAACAATGGAGTACTACTTGGCTATAAAATGAACAAAATCCTAATATTTGCAGCAAAATCGATGGACCTGGATGACATCATGTTAAATGAAATAACCCAGACAAAAAAAGACATATACCACATGTTATCTCTTATTTTGTGGGAGCTTAAAAAATAATTTACTCAACCTAAACACACAATGACAATTGCTAGAAGCTGATGGAGTTGGTAGGAAAGCGAGTTTGAATAATGGATATTAAGTCAAAGTTAGATTAAAGAAATAAATTTCTAGTGTTACCCAGCATAGTGAGAGGCCATAATTTACAAAAGCCATATGTATGTGTGTGTGTTTGTCTGTGTGTGTGTGTGTGTGTGTGTGTGTGTGGTATGAACAAACAGAAGAAGCTCAAAACCTCCATACAGAAAGTTCAGAGGAGGGGTAATATTGATTATACTGATTTGATCAATATACATTGTATACATGTATTGAAATATCACATTGTAGCCCATAAATATGTAAAATTATCATTAATAAAAATTTTGAGAGGAATTCAAGTCTGGCACTATTATATGGTTATGTTATTACTGGAAACAGAAAGAGATCTGATAAAGCTTGATTTAATATTTGCAGAAATAACAGATCACTACAAAATGTGAAATCTTTGGTTGCATTTATATTCCATTTCCATGCTTCCCTGTGACTTGGTCAAAACTCAAGAGTTATGAAGGAGTATTAAGTAAGTTATAATCCTTTGTTTCCTATAATAATTTTTTGATATTCCTTGCATTCCCAGAATAACCTGTTATCGAGGTTGTATTACATATTTACATATTTTAAGAGTTATGTAAATAAGATTTTGCTTAAGATTAATTAGCATAGTGTGCATCTATATTCATGAGAGGAAATGGGAATGTCTTTGTTCTGGAATTGCTCTACAGTGATACCACTGTTCTCCAGACCTCGTAAAACGGTTTTGTACTTACTCATTTCTTTTGTGCCCTGGAAGCATGTGCAGAAGATTGAGGTTATATATTCCAAAACTTTTGAGATAACTGAAATTAGATCTTAGTTTTCCTTTTAGAAAAGTTTTTAATAATGGATTTAATTTTTTTTTAATTAAAAGATGCATACTCAGTGTAGTGGCTGCCATACCTTGCTAGTCAATCATCCATTGGAACAGGAAAACTTGTATCTACATCTGCCTCATATTCACCTGTCAAAGCTCAGTTGTTAGGCTTCCAACATTTTCCTAAGCTAAAGAGGGCTGTATCATTTACATCACCTCCCTTCCCATGAGCATTGTGCATCCAGTGTTTATTCAGTGCCTGAGCCTAGGCTCCAAATGAAGATAAGTATGTGATTCCTGCTTCAGAACTCCCTTTGCTGTTGGCTCAGGGCTTGTACCTTGTAATGTGATATCTTTTCCTGTGCGGTATTTCTTTCTTCTCTTTACCACAGATGTTGATTCAAACATAACTGTGCAAAGAATTCCATGTAGCATCTATAGCAGAGTGTTCTTTCTTAGAAAATCAACATCCAACTGTTAGTACCAGAGTGATCTCAGAAAGAAGATGCTTAGATGGGGTTTTAAGGCTGGATCACCGACTTCTTGTTTTGGGATAAACACTACTACATCATTGGTAATAGGTGAATCATGAGTAGCCCTTGGCATAAAATAAGAGTGCGATTGGAAATACTCTCAAGGTAGTGAAATGGGTTCTTATATTAATGGAAAGAAATACATCGTGGTGTAACTTTAATGTATCACGGAATTTAAAATATGAAGGAAATAGTAATTGCAAGCCCAGTGGAAGAGTTTGGCTGTTGCTGGAGGCAACTGATGTCCTAGAGGAAAAAAAGTAAAAGGCTGAAGTTGATTAATCATCAAGAAAAACGTAAATGTGAAAATTGGAGAGGCCCTTTGGCAGCTTATGATGAGTGTATCATTCCCTGCAGACAAAATGCAGAGAAAGCCAAAGCCGAGTCCCCATACGGCTCATAAGAATACCGAACCTTCACAGAAATTTAAATTTCCAAACCAGCCAGGCCACTTTCGTCTAATACAGGGACACGGAATGAGAAATTAGAGGTTGTTGCAACTGAAAACCTTGAATCTCCACAACTGTCTGAATCTGTGTCTATAGAAGTGACCTCTTTTACCAAAAGCCATCTGAGCCTCCCTGATTTAAGGTAATGAAGGAGCATCTCCCCCACCAGAAAAACCAAACCCTTTGTCATGTGTTCCCTTCTCCCCAGCTGAACCATAGGCAAATGGGTAGTTCCAGTTGGTTAAGTGCTGGATCCCCGAAGACAGACAGGGAACATACCCTGAAGAAGATGCAAGATCAACATCAGCCAAGACAGTGTGTGCGGGACTCAGTCGTGAGAGGCTTGGATCAGCGGGAGTGGAACAGAAAGTCTGATCATTACTATGGAGGCCCTTCCTTCAGATTCAAAATGAAATAAATGAGTGAGGTCCCTGAGAAATAATTTGAATATCCTAGTATTGTCACTCACAGAAAGTGGGAGAAAGTGCTGGAAAGCAGCCAAAAAAGAAGGAACAGCAGGATCACCCACTGTCAGTAGAAGGAATGAAATGCTGATCGGCCAGCATTTGGCTCAGTGGTTAAGCTCACACTTGGAATGCCCACTTCCCATATCAAAGTGCCTAGTTCAAGTGGTTCTACCATGTAATCCAACCATTCCACTCCTTGGAATTTACCCAAGGGAACTGAACTCAGGACTTGAAAGTGTGATTTGCATCACAATGTTTATTGCAGCTCAATTCACAATAAATAAGATATGGAATCAACCCAAATGTTTTTCAATTGAAGACTGGATTAAGAAATTATGGGATATGTACACCATGGAATATGACATGGCGGTAAAAAAAAAAAAGAAATCCTGTCATATGCAACAAAATGGATGAAATTGGAAAACATTCTACTTAGTGAAATAAGCCAGTCCCAAAAGGACAAATACCATATGTTATCCCTGATCTGTGATAACTAATCTCCCTTGTCGCTCCGGAGGAGGAGCAGCAACCAGACCGGACGCTGTTTTTCCCTTGCTGTAGGTTTTTCTTATAGCAACGCGAGAACGGGTAAAGAGAAGACCGAAATAACAAGCTCCCCAGCGAACTCTCCACCAACTCTCCACCCTCGAACTTTCCACCAGCCCAGAGACAGTAGTTGTCCCAGAAAGTGCAGTTGAGTCCCCTTTTATAGTTCTCTTCCACCAATCCGTGCTCCGCTGCCCACGTGCTGAGCACGCCGCTTTCCTCCAATCAGAGGTTGGGTCTGCTCCTGCAACTCATTAGTCAAATTAGCCGAAGCCGCTGTGTAGAACTTGTTTATTCCCTCTCAGCGCCATGTTGTGGGAGCCGGGCCCTGCTTCCCACACTCCCTGATCTTGAGCACTAAAAGGTAATCTATAGAAGTGAAATTGATACTTGGAGATGCAATGACTTTGAACGGCCCTTTTTTCCACTGTTGATGAACAATTTTTTTCATACTATTTGTTGAACTCTTTACTTAGTATAGGGTTAATCATATGTGTATAAACTTAATTGAAAATAGATCTTAGTGAAAAATAAGAATGGAAATAGAGGAAGGAGGAGGAAAAATGGTGGGAGTTTGGGTGGGAGGGTGGGTATGGTCAGAAGAATCACTCTGTTCCTAAATCTGTACTTATGCAATGCATGCAGTTTGTATCCCTTAAATAAATGGTTTCTGGGGGAAAAATCTCAATATAAACAAGTATATAAAGTAATCATTTCAAAGATATTTGATATCAGACAAAGAACAGAACAATAGAGGTTAACAGAGGCAGGTGTTTGGAAGGACAAAAAAAGAGATAAGTTGCTCAATGGGTATAAAGTTATAGTTAGATAGGAAAAATAAATTCTGATGTTCTTTTGCATAGCAAGATGATTATTACTAGCAATGTGTAATTCAAAATATCTATAAAGGGAATGTTAAATTTTCTTATCACAAATGACACTTATTTGAGGTGATGATATGATAATGCCCTTATTTGACACTTCGCTGATGCAAGTTTCATAGCACATCACATTAATATTTATCATTTTAAAAGAGTCTTATATCCATCTAATGGACAAGTATTTATCAATAAAGAGAAGTAAACTACTAATACATGCTACAACAGAGATGAAACTCAAAAACACACTATAAATCAGACAGAAAATATTATGTATTAGATTCATTCATAAGGAATATCAAATTTTTATTCAGGAACCATATTAATTATTATTTAGGCCTGTGGGTAAGAATAAGGATTCACTGCAAGTGGGCCAGGTAATGTTTTGGGGTGATTGGCATAGTATAAATGTTATTGTGGTGATCAAACATCTGCATACATTTGCTCAAAATCATTTAATTGTAATTTTAGAATGAGAAACTTCATGACATGGAAATTATACCTCATTAAAACTTTCCTGAAAAGCAGAAAAGAAAAAGGAAAAAAAAAAAGAAGAAAGTAAGAAAGGTGAGCATTGTGACTGCACCATTCATGGCCTACAGTTTCTCAGTTTCCTAGACAGGATCCAGAAGTCTCAAAAATTTCAAAAAAATATTGCCAAATATCTGAGGAAGCAAAAGAGATAAAGCTTGCATGGCAGACTGATAGGAAGAGAGAGCTGCACAGAAAGAACCCTTAGGCAATTTTAAAATTTTCTCCCTCTTGATTTTAATTGCACATTACAAATGTGTGCATGCATGCAAGGAAATTGCCAAGTGCCAGGGATAGGATTATGTGGAAGGATTACAATGAAAAAACTCTAGAATTCACTAGCTTGGAATAGTTAATGGACCCATCAGCCAGATGGAACTCCTAAGTTATGAAACATCAGGTAGGATAATCAGCATTATTTTTGCTTCAGCAGTTCAGCAAAGTTCTCTGAGTAAATATTTCTCACATTTCATATAAGAAACTTTGAGAATAAGACCACAAAGAATAAAAAAAGAAAATGACTCAGAAGTAACATAAATTATATAATTAGTATACAAAGACAAGACATTAAAACAGTTAAAATAATTTTACAAGGCCAAGAAGATGGAGGAAGGCTGAATGTGTTTAGTAGCTACATGAACATCTTTAAAAGACTCAGATCACAGCCTTACAGATGAAAAATTACATTGTTTGACATCAAAAGCATAAATAATAACATTAATTGGATATTTCATAATGAATATTAGTAACTCAGAAAACATAATAATGTTCTTAAAATTAAACTTAAAAAATTAATGAGAAAAAAATGGGTAAAGATTCAGTAACTGTGAGACAAAGCAAGCAGCTCAAGGTAGGGCAAGTGGAGCACCAGAAGAAGGGATGAGGTCAAACACACTGAAGAAATGATGACTATTTTCCATATTTGATGGTAACTATCAAATCACAGATCCATGAGGTCAATGAAATATGACATGAACTCATGCAAAATGCATCTTGTTGAAATCTATTTAAACTGAGAGTAAACAGTACATTTTAAAGGATCCAGAAAAATATGCAAAACACAAAGAGGGAAAAATATGAATGACAGAATACTAGAAGCAATGCAAACCATAAGATAGGGGATCAATGTACTTAAAGAACAAAAATTAACAAAAAACAAAAACTTGACCTAAAGTTGCATACATGAGGAAAGCAATCATTTACAAATAAAAGTTTAAAAAAGGTCACAGACATGCAAATGGAATCATTAATCATCAACTATTCTACATTTTGAAAAATATGAAGAAAATCCTTTGGGCAATGAGGAAATAGTAAATTGAAATTTGTGTGTATAAAGAAAATGAATAGCATAGCATGGTATGTGTGAGGGCCAATAAAAATAATGTTTTTCTTAATCTTTAAAAAAATCATATGCAATGTAAACTGTGTAACCAAACCAACTAAAAATTGCAGATTTGACAATAGAGACCTGTTTTAAATAAGTAAAATGGAGTAAACCATTGGCCTAATGGTTAAGTTGCTGGTTAAGACATCTGCATCCCTGATCAGAATGCCAAGATTTAATGCCCAGTTTTTTACCTTATTCATTTGGAGAGTGAACCAGTGGTTGGGAGCACTCTCTCTCCCTCCTTCTCTGTCCTTGACAAATAAATAAATTTAAAAAGAAATACAAAGGTTCAATGGTAGATAATAAAATAATGATTAATAACTGTTAATACTGAGTTTTCAAGCTAATATAACATAAAAGAAAACGGGTCAGGCTGTACTACCACCAAACAAGTTTGATTGCAGAGAAAAAATGTTATCAAGGACAAAAAGAATCATTTAATGATTAAAATATCAATTCATCAAGAAAAAAAACGGTAAAACAACATGCACATAGTAAAAAGCCACAAAATACATGAAAACTGATAGAATATCAAAAAGAAATGTATAATGCAAAAATAGTTTTCATTTTCCATAATTGATAGAAGTAGACAGAAAATCAGTAAGAATATTATGTTGAATATTTGGACCTTGCTATCAGCAAGCTTGATAGTGCCATATATAGAACAGTTAATTCAACTTCAGTAGAATACATATTATTTTCAAGAACACATAAAATATTTATCAATATACACCCAATTTTAAATAATAAGATAAAATCAATATATTTTATGGGAATCAAAGAATAACAAGGATAGGAGGGAAGAAAGAAAGGAAGGAGGGAGGGAAGGCGGAAAGAAGTACATAAATAAAAATAAACAGGTAAATATGTACACATCCATGTATTCTTACTTTCTTTTCATTAACAAAACATTTGATTGACTATCACTGTTGATAGCAGTTTATAAAACAAATTATATGCAAAATTTTAACAGCTAACTTTGACACACAGGAGAGGCACAATCTAAGGAAAGAAACTCATGGTATATGCATTTCAGTAGTAAAGTAAGCTATTGTGAAATGGAAACAGGAAAACAACAAGGGGTATGTCAGACACTTCACCAAAGAAGATGTAGTAATGGCAAATAGTTATGTGAAAAGATGCCTGCACATTATATAACACCAGGATAATATAAACTGTAACAACTATGAAATGTCACTATGTAAATATCATAACAGTAAACACAGAAAACTGACAACACAAGTAGCTGGTGAGAAGTGAAATAAGAGAAACTTTCCTTTTTTTAATTTTTTATTTAGTAAATATAAATTTTCAAAGTACAGTTAATGGATTGCAATGCCCCCCCCATAATTTCCCTCCCACTCACAGTCCTCCCATCTCCAGCTCCCTCTCCCGTTGCATTCACATCAAGATTCATTTTCTTTTCTTTTCTTTTTTTTTTTTTGACAGGCAGAGTGGACAGTGAGAGAGAGAAACAGAGAGAAAGGTCTTCCTTTGCCGTTGGTTCACCCTCCAATGGCCACCGCAGCCGGCGTGCTGCGGCCAGCACACTGCGCTGATCCGATGGCAGGAGCCAGGAGCCAGGTGCTTTTCCTGGTCTCCCATGGGGTGCAGGGCCCAAGCACTTGGGCCATCCTCCACTGCACTCCCTGGCCACAGCAGAGAGCTGGCCTGGAAGAGGGGCAACCGGGACAGAATCCGGCGCCCCAACCGGGACTAGAACCTGGTATGCCAGCGCCACTAGGCAGCGGATTAGCCTAGTGAGCCGTGGCGCTGGCTAAGATTCATTTTCAATTCTCTTTGTATACAGAAGATCAATTCAGTATATATTAAGTAAAGATTTCATCAGTTTGCACCCACACAGAAACACAAAGTGTAAAATACTGTTTCAGTATTAGTTATAGCATTAATTCACATTGGACAACACATTAAGGACAGATCCAACATGAGAAGTACACAGTGACTCTTGTTGTTGACTTAACAATTTGACACTTTTGTTTATGGCATCAGTAATCTCCCTAGGCTCTAGTCATGAGTTGCCAAGGCTATGGAAGCCTTTTGAGTTCACCGACTTTGATCTTATTACTACAGGGTCATAGTCAAAGTGGAATTTCTCTCCTCCCTTCAGAGAAAGGGACCTCCTTCTTTGATGGCCCCATTCTTTCCACTGGGATCTCACTCGCAGAGATCTTCCATTTAGGTCTTCCTTTTTTTTTTCCAGGGTGTCTTGGCTTTCCATGCCTAAAATACTCTCATGGTCTCTTCAGCCAGATCCGAATGCATTAAGGACTGATTCTGAGGCCAGAGTGCTATTTAGGATATCTGCCATTCTATGAGTTTACTGTGTATCCCGCTTCCCATGATGGATTGTTCTCTCCCTTTTTGATTCTATCAGCTAGTGTTAGCAGACACTAGACTTGTTTGTGTGATCCCTTTGACTCAGACCTATCAGTGTGATCAATTGTGAACTGAAATTGATCACTTGGACTAGTGAGATGGCATTGGTACATGCCACCTTGATGGGATTGTATTGGGATCCCCTGGCATGATTCTAACTCCACCATTTGGGGCAAGTCTGATTGAGCATGCCCCAAATTGTACATCTCCTCCCTTTCTTATTCCCACTCTTATATTTAACAGGGATCACTTTTCAGTTAAAATTTAAACACCTAAGAAGAAATTGTGTGTTAATCATAGAGTTCAACCAATAGTACTAGAACAAAACAAAGAGAAAATACTAAAATGGATAAAGTATTACATTGTACATCAACAGTCAGGACAAGAGCTGATCAATTCACTGTTTCTCATAGTGTCCATTTCACTTCAACAGGTTTCCCCTTTGGTGCTCTGTTAGTTGTCGCCGATCAGGGAGAACATATGATATTTGTCCCTTTGGGACTGGCTTAATTCACTCAGCATAATGTTTTCCAGATTCCTCAATTTTGTTGCAAATGACTAGATTTCATTGTTTTTCATTAACCGCTGGTGGAAGTGCAAAATGGTATATTCACAATGGACAATAGTTTGGTATTTTCTTGTAAAACTAGATATATGAGTACTATATAATCAATGAGTCACATTTCTTGATATTTATGCAAAGAAACTAAAAATTTATTACAACGCAACTACTTGAGCCATCATCATTGTGTGCATTAGCAGGAAATTGAAACAGAAGTGGAGCCAGGACTCAAACCTGACACTCTAAGGTGGGTTGTCAGCATGTCAACTGGAGTCTTAATCATTAGGTAAATGCCCATCCCATATAAGTTATCTGGCTCCTATCTCCTCAATAGCCTAGCTAAATTATCTTGTGAAAGATATTTGAGGTACACTTGGATATATGAAAATTTCTAGAGAATTATTTAATGTACACACGTATACAGTTTGCAAATATTTTCTCCCATCCTGTTGGTTGCCTTTTCACTTTATTGAGAGTTTCTTTTGTTATGCAGAAGCTTCTTAGCTCGATGTAACCTCATTTGTCTATTTAGGCTTTTATTTCCTATGCTTCTGAGATTTTACTCAGAAGTCTTTGCCTAGTCCAATGTCTTGCAGCATTTTTCTAATTTTTTCCTCTACTAATTTGATGGTTTCAGATCATTAAAGTATCGTGAGTTGATTTTTGTACAGGGTAAAAGATAGAGTTCTTGTTTCATATTTGTACATGTAGAGATCCAATTTTCCCAATATCTTTATTGAAGAAATTGTCTTTTCTCTGGGGAGTGATTTTAGCTTATTTGTCGAAGATTAGTTAGTTGTGTCGATTAATTTCTGGGCTTTCTAATCTGTTCTGTTGATCCACATGTCTATTCTTGTACCAGTACCAGGTTCTTTTGATGATAATTGCCCTGAAAATGTCTTAAAATATGATATTGTAATGTTTCCAGCTTTGTTTATACTATTTAAGATTGCTTTAGCTTGAGCATATCTCAAGCTGACTTACCTCAAATGGTAGAGTTAGAAACATACCAGGGGATTCCAATTCAATCCCATCAAGATGGCATGTAACAATGCCATCTCACTAGTCCCGGTGATCCAATTAGATGGCTCCATCTTTACTATACCTGATGACTACAAGGAAGACCCCAGCCGTTTTCCTGATCTTTGACTGACTGGAAGATGATGCCACCTAACCCAGGAAGGAGAATGCAGGGACCCTAGAAGTGAATCCAAATAGAAGGGACAAGTGCTTTCCATGAAGAAAAGGGAATTACACATTGAATTGACACATCAGTAACATGATAATGAAATGGGCATCTAATAAGAATTTCAGCAAGTTTTCTGATGCGCCACTTTCAGTCTTTTTAAAAATATACTTACTATAAGTGTAATAGTTTGACACCTTAATGACCCTAAGACCTTCATATGTAAAGCAGCTATGAGTGCTGTGATTTGTTTTTAAAAATTTTTACACTTCTTTCTTGTTGAAATATATATGCATATAAATATATCTATATCTATATCTATATCTATATCTATATCTATATCTAAAACACTCCTGGACCATTAACATAAATTAAATGTCTTAAGAGATATGAAGCCCTTTTAAAGTTGTCATCTTATATTCAAGGTGACATTTATAAATAGTCCTTCAAACTTTGTTTTCATAAAATGTAAACTATGTAACATTATGTATAGTTCAGTAATTTGAATGTTTGTTCAGTATAATGAACTAGAAGGAATGCAATTTTCTGTAGACGAATGAACCAAATGGTAACCATTAAACAATTGCATTTATATGTTGCAATACATTTCAGAAGGAGCGTTCACTCTGCAGGGAATAAGGTACCTCCTTTAGCACCTTAGTGCAATTCATTGTGGTGCTATTTGTTTTTACCTGAATTCTTTCTTCAATGGAAAACATTTGTTACTAATCTTCCTTTCATAGAACCTCTATTTTTTTTCTTAAAAAAAAAAAAAAAACAATACCATCTCACTAGTCCCGGTGATCCATTTCTGTTCACAATTGATCATAATGATAGGGCTAAGAGCCAAAGGGAGCACATAAACAAGACTAGTGTCTGCAAATACTACCTGATAGAATAAAAAAGGGAGAGAATGATCCAACATGGGAAGCGTGATACACAGCAGACCCATAGAATGGCAGATGTCCTAAACAGCACTCTGGCCTCAGAATCAGCCCTTAAGGCATTCAGATCTGGCTGAAAAGCCCATGAGAGTATTTTAGGCATGGAAAGCCAAAACACTATGGCAAAAAAAAAAAAAAAAACAAAAACAAACACACCTAAATGAAAGATCTCCGTGAGTGAGATCCCAGTGGAAAGAACAGGTCATCAAAGAAGGAGGTCCCTTTCTCTGAAGGGAGGAGAGAACTTCCACTTTGACTATGACCTTGTCTAAATATGATCAGAGTTGGAGAACTCAAAAGGCTTCCATAGCCTTGGCAACTCATGTCAAGAGCCTAGGGTGATTACTGAGGCCATAAACAAGAGTGTCAATTTGTTAAGTCAACAACAGGAGTCACTGTGCACTTACTCCTCATGTAGGATCTCTGTCCTTAATGTGCTGTACATTGTGATTTAATGCTATAACTAGTACTGAAACAGTATTTTCACTTTGTGTTTCTATGTGGGTGCAAACTGTTGAAATCTTTACTTAATGTATGCTAAACTGATCTTCTGTATATAAAGAGAATTGAAAATGAATCTTGATGTGAATGGAAGGGGTGAGGGAGAGGGAAAGGGGGGGGTTGCCGGTGGGAGGGAAGTTATGGGGGGGAAGCCCTTGTAATCCATAAGCTGTACTTTGGAAATTTATATTCATTAAATAAAAGTTAAAAAAAAGATTGCTTTAGCAATTTGAGGTCTGTTGGGTTCCATACATCTGATAAATAATAAATATCCAGAATACATAAGGAGCTCAAGAAATACAACAACAAAACAATATCTACTTAAGAAATGGGCTAAAAGTATGAATAGACATTTTTCAAGAATGAAATACAAATAGCCAATATACATGAAAGCATGCTAAAGATCACTAGCCATCAGGAAAATACAAATAAAAACCACCATGAGGTTTCATCTCATCCCAGTTAGAATGACTATCATTCAAAAATCAAAAAATAACAAAGGCCAGCCAGGATGTAGAGAAAAAGATACTTTGTTATGCTGCTGTTGTTGGGAATGTCAGCTAGTACAACCATTATGGAAGACAAGTGTAGAGATTCCTCAGATCTGAAAATAGATCTACTTTATGACACAGCCACCCTTCTCCTGGGAATTTATTCAATGGAAATAAAATCAGCAGATGAAAGACTTTTCTGTACCCTCATGTTTATAGCAGCTCAATTCACAATAGCTTCAAGATATGGAATCATCCCAGATGTCCATCAGCTGATAAATGGATAAAGAAAATATGATATATCTACACAAAAACTACTACTCCATCATAAAAAAGAAAAAAAAATTGATCTTTTATAACAAAATGGATGCAATTGGAGACCATTATGCTTACTGAAATATGCCAGTCCCAAAAAGACAAATTCATATATTTTCTCTGATTTGTGATAATTAAGTATAAGATACAAAGTAAGTAATGTACATCTTGAGATTTGACTATTGTCTATAGACCTTGTCTGTACTCCTAAGAAACTTGGTAAATTCTTTATTTAATGGAGGATTAAACTTGTGATTATAAAATAAATGGAAAGTATGTCATTGTAAAAATATAAGAAAAATAGGAATTGAAGGATGAGGGACGGAGAGAGAGGGAGGGATGGTGGGTGCGAAATAACATTATGATCTTAAAGCTGTATATACAAAATACTTGAAATCTGCTCCCTTTATATAAAAAATGCAGAAAAATAATATACATTTTTTTGGACAGGCAGAGTTAGACAATGAGAAAGACACAGACAAATGTCTTCTGTTTCCATTGGTTCACCGCCACCACCCCCCCCCCCCCCCGCAATGGCTGCTACAGCTGGTGTGCTGCGGCCGGCGTGCTGCGCCAATCCAAAGCCAGGAGCCAGGTGCTTCCTCCAGGTCTCCCATGCTGGTGCAGGGCCCAAGCATTTGGGCCATCCTCCACTGCCTTCCCTGGCCACAGCAGAGAGCTGGACTGGAAGAGGAGTAACCTGTTTTTTGTGTTGTTAAGTTTTAAATCATCTGCTTAAAAGTAAAGTGTGATCCTAAAACTGGTAAAATATATGAAGAAGTAATTTCAGAAATTGAGCCATAACTGTAGCTTTTTTGATTGTTGAAAACTATATGTAAAATAAGCCTCATTTTTGCTGTAGCTTCCTATGTTTAAGTCTTTTACCTACTATGATACTGGAGCTTGAGACATAATGCTGTGAGAGACTAAAAGATATGAGATAGTAGAGATCGGAATTTTCAGTTGATGGAAATTGAACTTTTAAGGAAAAGTATCAAAGAGGAGGCAATGACACAGAACAGAGTCATGGTGATCTCTTTGGGAATTTGTCACAATATCTCAGCCACATGCTGGCTATGTTGCTGAAATATAGGACCCTACAAGGTTAAGAAAGGATTTCTCTTGTGGGAATGAATGTTGAGAAGTAGCATCAGAAGCCATGAAGTTCTGGGTAACACTGGATTTTTGTTCCTTCTGGGTTAGAGGACTTCTTGGAAATACAGGAAATTCAGTTGAAACCTCATGAATGCTAAAACTTAGGAGTAAATACCAACCTCTAGGTCATTGCACTAAAGTCAAGATGAGAATATACTTGCCTGAATAAAAATGTAATAATGTTTAAAAGATCCATCAGAACTTTGAAAATCCAATGCTTTTAAATAAACATGAGCTAGCTCAGCATCCCTACAAAGCATATATATGATGTTTAATATGCAATCAGATAGAATTAAAAAGGAGAGAACGATCCAACATGGGAAGCTGGATACACAGCAGACTCATAGAATGGCAGATATCCTAAACAGCACTCTGGCCTCAGAATCAGCCCTTAAGGCATTCGGATCCAGCTAAAAAGCCCATGAGAGTATTTTAGGCAAGGAAAGCCAAGACACCCTGGAAAAAAAAAGACCTAAATGAAAGATCTCTGAAAGTGATATTCCAGTGGAAAGAACAGATATTCAAAGAAGGAGGTCCCTTTCTCTGAAGGGAGGAGAGAACTTCCACTTTGACTATAACCTTCTCTAAATAAGATCGGAGTTGGTGAATTCAAAAGGCTGCCATAGCCTTGGCAATCCATGACAATAGCCTAGGGTGATTACTTATGCCATAAACAAGAGTATCAATTGTTAAGTCAACAACAGGAGTCACTGTGCACTTACTCCTCATGTAGGAGTTCTGTCCTTAATGTGTTATACAATGTGATTTAATGCTATAACTAGTACTCAAACAGTATTTTTCACTTTGTGTTTCTATGTGGGTGCAAACTGTTGAAATCTTTACTTAATATATACTAAATTGGTCTTCTGTATATAAAGATAATTGAAAATAAATCGATGTGAATGGAATGGGAGAGGGAGGGGGAGATGAGAGGGTTGCAGGTGGGAGGGAAGTTATGGGGGAAAAGCCATGGTAATCCAAAAGCTGTACTTTGGAAATTTATATTTATTAAACAAAAGTTAAAAAAATGCAATCAGAGATTATCAGATATGCCAAGAAACAAGAAAATATGACTCATAGTGAAGAAAAGCAATCAAGAGAAACATATCCTTCATTGTAGATAGGAGGTAGATGTTGTGGACATAGAAAGTGTCTTACTGAGAATTTTTTCCCAAGAAAGACTACTTCAAGCTCTGGTGGTAGTTGAAAGCTTCTAGGAGCTGCACATTTAGACTTGTCAGTCATACTAAAGCTGTGTTCTTGAATTGATCCAACCAACAACTGAACATAACATGTACTATTTGTGCCTGATTAAAGAATCTCTTAGCAGGCAACAATCTTTCCTTATATGTACTCTTTAAAAATTGTTTATTTGAAAGTCAGAGTTACAGAGAGAATGAGAGAGAGAGAGAGAGAAAATCTTCCATCCACTGCTTCACTCCCCAGATGGCCACAACAGCCAGCACTGAGGCAGGCTAAAGCCAGGAGGAAAAGCTTCATCTTGGTCTCCCACATGGTGGCAGGGGCCAAATACCTGTGCCATGTTCCGCTGCTTTTCCCAGGCCATTATGAGGGAGTTGGACCAGGAACAGAGCAGCCAGGACATGAACCCTTACCCAAATGGGATGACGGCATCACAGACTTCAGCCTTACTTGCTAGGCAATAACACCCTGAGCCCTTTATGTTTTCTCTTTAAGCCTGTAAAAAATTAAAAATTTCAAAATTTCCCTGAACTCTGAAGCACTCACTACCTAATTCTTTTCCTTCACTTCTGCATTTCACCTATTAACCCTGTGTAATAATCTGAAGGATCTCCTTTCCAAGTCCTGTTCCTGACCCCTTTATTCCTCATAGCTGTTTTCCCAATAAACATTTTTATGTATAAATCCATAATTAATCATTTTCAACATATCCCAAATGAGAAAGTACTTCATGATTTTATGCTGATTAAATTACAAACCAGGATAAAATATAGAATAGAATTAGAATTTTCAGAATGGAAAGAGAAAAGGAATGCTCCTAGAATCTTGATAAAAATAAATCCAGAATGGTGAAATACATTTTAAATTGCATGAAATAGTTTACATTTTAAAAAAAAGTTATTGACTTTTCAGGGTGAATGTTTGACACAGAAGTTATGAAACTGCTTGGGATGCTGGTATTTAATGCAGAGTCAGTCCCTGGGTTTGAATCCCCATTTGGTTTCCAATGCAGCTTCCTGCTACTGTGTACTCTGGGAGGCAGCAGAGTAGCTGGAACCCTACCCCCATTTGGGAGACTTGGATCCAATTTCTGGCTCTTGACTTTGGCCTGGCCCAGCCCCAGCAAGCATTTGGTGATTGGGCCAGCACACAGAAGATCTCTCTGCCTCTCACTTTCAAGCAAATACGTTTTAAAAAAATTCACTGAAGTCAGAGCTGGCATTGTGATGCATCAGGAAAAGCCACCAGCTTGAGCCCAGAATACTAGTTTGTGTCCTGGCTACTGTTTCCACTGCAGCTCCCTGAAATTGTGACTGGGAAATCAATGAAAGATGGTTCAAGTACTTAGGGCACTGCCAGCCAGATGGGAAACCCAGATGGAATTATGGGTTCTTGGTTTATGTCTGGCCTGGACCCTGTCCTTATAGCCATTTGGAGAGTTAAACAGTGAATGAAAAATCTGTGTCTCTCTTTCTCTGTCATTCTGCCTTTCAAATAAGTAAATATTAAAAAAAAATCCTCACTTCTATACTTAACAACTTTGGTTTTCACTTGATTTAAGAATATGCTACTTGTTTTTTAAAAGATTTATTTATTTAATTGAAAGGCAGAGTTACAGAGGCAGAGATAAAGAGGTCTTCCATCTGCTGGCTCATGCCCCAAGTGGCTAAAACAGCAGGAGCTGGGCTGATCTGAAGCCAGGAGCCAGGAGCTTCTTCCTGGTCTCCCACATGGGTGCAGGGGCCCAAGGAATTGGGACATATTCTACTGCTTTCCCAGGTCATACCAGAGAACTGGATCAGAAGTGGAACAGCTGGCACTCGAACTGGCCACCCATATGAGATGCTGGCTCTTCAGGTAACAGCTTTACCCACTACACCACAGCACCAGCCCTGTTGTTTATTTTTAAATATATAATAAATTGACTAGTTTGAAAGTTAAATTTTTAAATATTAATATTTTGAATATTCAATATCATTTCTGAATAGGCTATTTTTGAAACATTTAATACAACTTATTGATAGACATGAAATACACAAGTGACTACAAGCTCCTATTTTTACTTTTCTGTATTGATCATTATTTACAAGTAAGATGCTCCATGAGCAAAGATGACATGATAGACTATCATGAGTAGAGTAGCTGGGCAGGAAAACGAGAGCTAAATGAGAAAAAAAAGAGAAGCACAGAGATGGGGCAATATTTTATAGATTTAGACGTTAAATATTGTAAATCATCAGATTAAGTAGAGATAATTCATAAACAAAATTGTTTAATATAAATTATTTTATGACATCATCATCATCATCACAAACACATTGATTAAGAGCCTAGGCTTAGAATTAAATAAAACTGAGTTGAGCCATGAGTGTGATGCTTAATCAGCTATATGACTTTTGACATTTATCATCATTCCATCAATTTTTTTTCTTTATTAATATTATAGCATTTTACAGCACTATGATAAAGATAGCAACAATAACATTACTTCTAATAATTTGAAATTAGGTCATTCAGTCAGTTACTAGATTATTGATCATGTGTCATAGTGATGACATGAAAATTGTGACATCTATCTCTAATGAAATGTGACTAATGCCGAAGTATCAATAATGCATATGAGAATGCAATGACCTACATTATCACATAACTAAATTCTAGGAAGCATAAATACCACATAGTCTATTGAGAAGGAGACACTCTACATTGCCAACAATAGGAACCAGTTTGGAATAATACTATATAATAATAACTATAATCAACTTACAGAGTGCATTAGCATCCCCTATGTTTATTTTCCATCTGATTCACTGACAATCTGGCAACACAGGTATGCGAAGTGTTTTAATTATTTCAGAAAACATTGTGAAGAGTATTCAACCTGGTATTGGGATTACTGAAAGTGAAGAAGAAAAATGCCATATTAAGTAACTATGAAATACCTAAAACTTTCCAAAAGTTTCTAGTGTAGTTCAATAGAAGTAATAATGAATAAAATATAGAAATATGCATTATTTGTGACTTCGGAAAAATTACTGGAAACATCAAGTTTTTACAGTTCTGTCAAAATTTGACTAAAATCTTCAACTACTATCAATTTAAAAACATGAAAAGATGACATGGGAAAGAGTCGCTTTGCTGGCAGTTACTGAATCCATATCTGAGAAAAGGAGTCATGACATAAGATAAAAACAAAGAGATATAAAAGGAGAGAAGAATGAAGTAATTCTGTGGAGGACAATCTGGAGGATAGAAAAGATAAACAAAGATTTGAAAGTGTCTGGAAAACATACCTAACAACCTATAAAATTTAAATAAAAGCATAATGGAACAGTGTATTGAAGTCTACTAAAGTTGATTATCACTAATAACGACAGGCCTGTGACGTGTCTGACTCCAGAGGAGAAATGAGGTGGGGTGGAAAGAAAAGCACGTAAAATGGTAGAGTGATTTATCTTTATCAACACCTAGGAAAACAGCTGGTTACAAATAGCTTGCTCATATTGCAAGCAATTTAAACAATTCCCTAAATATAATAGCAGGAAGATGAGTTTGTTTGAAACCTAAATTTAGATCAAATATGTAGGCAATCTATCATAATTATTTATGTCACTATCATCTTTTATGTTGACATATGCTGGAAACCTGTTCCCTAAAGTGATCCTTCTGAACAAAATATTTCAGAGTCAGCTAAAAAAGAAATAATACCTGCACAGAGACTTGTGTAATCTCTTTCTTCAAAAATAGCATTTGAATTGGGAAGTAGTAGAGAACAGAAATACCCTGTAATTTTGCCCCTTGGGTCTAAATTTTTCTGTGAGGCTTGTGTAATTTAAACACTTAACCTTTGAGCTTCACTTACCTCATTTGTAAAATGGAAATGATGACCCTGCCCTAGAAGCATGTTGAAAATTAAAGACTTCATCATAATTAATGTTATGCATTTTAATATGTAGAATTAATGCAGCATAGCCGCTTAAAAAAGAGGAACCACAAATAAAATTAAATTGGATTTTATCTAATTAAATCTGGCTAGCAAATAACAGAATTTAGTGTATAAAATTATCCTTGCAAACTGACAGGCGAGCATATCCATTATAAAAATCTGTCGGTCTAAATCTGATATATACATGAAAAATATTTATAATATATATCTGTATGTATGCATAATATAGAGTCAACTACAAATCCAAATAGATGCATAAAAATACATATCAAATAAATTTAAGTCACCCTTGTAAATCTGAAATAAATTATAAAACTAATTTTTAATACCATCAGCAAGAGTTACGAGTTAGAAGTGCAAGCAAATACAGGTTCAAAAAAGTATAAACTTTGGCAAGACACTTTACCTCCAAGACCTCACTAGAAGAAAAAAATAAGGTAAGGGAGTGTGTGTGTGTGTGTATGAATATTTGTCATGTGGACTGATGAGAAGGGAATGGAATCAACATCGGAATACTTCAAAGACTGGCATGTGTTAGGCAGAATATAAACCACAGTTGCTTCTGTGGGGAGCAACTGGGAGCAACTCGGACTAGACTAAGTTACTGGAATTAAGACTTATTCTATGCATCTGCTTTCCCACAATATGGCGCTGAGAAGGGAAACAGCTTCTACACAGCTGCCTCCAGTTCAACCAATAAACTGTGGGACCTGCTCCTGATTGGAGGAGAGCAGCGTACTCGGCGTGTGGGCAGCCGAGTTAGGATTGGCGGAGGAGGACTATAAAGGAGGAGAGAGACAACATGCACCAGGAACATCTAAGGGGAACACCTGTGCAGCCCCCGAGAGAGCCGGCTGGCGGTGTGCCGCTCCCCCGCGGAAGTGGGGAATGTGGCAGGGGGAACCGCCCTTCCACGGAGGTGGAAGGGACGGTAGCCAACCCGGGAAGAACCAGCAGCAAACCCGGGGAGGGCCGAGCAGACGAAAAAACAGCGCAGGGTCCTGTGTCGTTCCTCCACAAAGAGGGGGAGCGACATAATGGTGCCGTGACTCGGATATGAAGCCTAGGCAGGGTTTAGTGTCGTTCCTCCATGAAGAGGGGGAGCGACATAATGGTGCTGTGACTCGGATAGGAAACTTAGGAGGGAAGAAACGGGAAGAAGTGGAAAATACCGGAGAGAGAGACTAGCAAAGAGCCTAGGGAAAAGCCGGACAGAAAAGGTGCCGGAAGAAGCTATCGAAAGCCTAGGCATAGACTCGGATACAGACTGTGGGAAAGAAGTTAGGATTTAAAGTGAAAGCAAGAAGAAACTTAGACTCAGATACAGACTGCAGGTTGAAAGTGAAAGTGAAACCTATAAGAAACTTAGACTTGGATATGGACTGTGGGGAGAGGCCAGGAGAAATGAGGGAGGAATATTGTTGGAAGAAAACTTAGGGAAACATACCGGGTAGAGAAAAATGTTAGGGAAGATGAAGCCGCGAGTGCAGGCCGAGGCGGAAACGTAAGCCATGTTGGAATTCTTCAAGTCAGCCTGGGGAACAATAGGCGAAGATCTGGAACCAGAGGCAGAGACGTGGGCCGCCAGGTTGGAATTCGCCAGGTTAGTCCGGGGAACTTGGATTGAATGCTAGTGGCGGAAACGTGAGCTGGGGCTGTGTGACTCGCAGAGGCTGCCGTGCGCAGAGAGAGCGTGCGGGGCACAAGTAGATAGGGAAAGCTGGGCTAGTGCGAGACCACAGAGTGTGCGCGCGAAGCCGAGCCGCGCAACGCCGGGAAGCCGCGCAGATGAGAGAAGTGCGGGCTGAAGCGGCTCAGAGCCGGGAAGCCACCTAGAAGCAGCCTCGGGGCGGGCGCCGGGAAGCCGCAGGGATAAGAGAAACAGAAGTCTAGAAGTGAAATGAGAGAAATAGGAATGCTGGTAGATAGAAGTAAAATGGGAGAAATAGGAATGCCCGGAGATAGAGAAATAGAGAAATAGAAAGGCCTCCCCACAACATGGCAATGAGAGAGCTTGGATTCGGTCTGCCTGATTAGGGCGATAAGCACCAGCAGGCAGCTCAACCAGCGAATGAGCTGCAGGTCACCGAAGATAGGCACGAATCAACACCAATAAGCCTCCCCACAATATGGCAATGAGAAGGCTTGGATTCAGTTTGCCTGATAGGGCTTGTAAGCACCTGCAGGCAGAGCAGAGCATGCACTGCAGGGCACCGAACACAGGCACGCATCAGCGCCTAAAAACCTCCTCACAACATGGTGAAGAGAGGACCCGGATTCGGTTTGCCTGATTGATAGGACTTGTAAGCACCTGTGGGTAACTCTAGCAAGCAGAGCAGAGTGTGTGCCACAGGGCACCGAAGACAGGCGCGTATCAACGCCAAAAATAAAAAGAAAGGGGGATCTGTGGGGAGCAACTGGGAGCAACTCGGACTAGACTAAGTTACTGGAATTAAGACTTATTCTATGCATCTGCTTTCCCACAATATGGCGCTGAGAAGGGAAACAGCTTCTACACAGCTGCCTCCAGTTCAACCAATAAACTGTGGGACCTGCTCCTGATTGGAGGAGAGCAGCGTACTCGGCATGTGGGCAACCGAGTTAGGATTGGCGGAGGAGGACTATAAAGGAGGAGAGAGATAACATGCACCAGGAACATCTAAGGGGAACATCTGAGGGAACACCTGTGCAGCCCCCGAGAGAGCCGGCCGGCGGTGTGCCGCTCCCCCGCGGAAGTGGGGAATGTGGCAGGGGGAACCGCCCTTCCACGGAGGTGGAAGGGACGGTAGCCAACCCGGGAAGAACCAGCAGCAAACCCGGGGAGGGCCAAGCAGACGAAAGAACAGCGCAGGGTCCTGTGTCGTTCCTCCACAAAGAGGGGGAGCGACAGCTTCCTTTTAGCTTAAGGGAAAATATTTCAGAAAGTTTCAAAAGACTATAATGAACTTTACTGAGGAAACTTACATTACATTATCATTCAGTAGGAAGAAACTATAAACCCTTCAGAATGGTTTATCCCTGTGAAAGAAAGCTAGTAGTAAGTATCAGTACTCTTGGTTTTACAAAGCCACACGAGAGGATGGGGCCCTGGATTTTTGTTTAGCTCATCACATGACTCTCCTTTCCCATCCTTCTAGGTTTATTTTTCTCCTTTCCCATCCTCCTAGGTTTATTTATTTATTTATTTATTTATTTATTTTTTGACAGGCAGAGTGGACAGTGAGAGAGAGAGAGAAAGGTCTTCCTTTGCCGTTGGTTCACCCTCCAATGGCCGCCACAGCCAGCGCGCTGCGGCTGGCGCACCGCGCTGATCTCATGGCAGGAGCCAGGTGCTTCTCCTGGTCTCCCATGGGGTGCAGGGCCCAAGCACTTGGGCCATCCTCCACTGCACTCCCTGGCCACAGCAGAGAGCTGGCCTGGAAGAGGGGCAACCGGGACAGAATCCGGTGCCCCAACCGGGACTAGAACCCGGTGTGCCGGCGCCGCAGGCGGAGGATTAGCCTAGTGAGCCGCGGCGCCGGCCTTCCTTCTAGGTTTAAGCATCCTACCTGCATACCACTGCTTACTGCCATACTAAAGCATTCTTTGATCAGTTGGGATATTTCATTATTCAGTTTTATTTCATTGGGACAAACACAGATGTCTCATCATAAAAATAAAGACATCTTCCAGTTTACAAATTTCACAGACATTTTTCCAAGAAAAGTATTTTTTGGTTCACAAAATTTCTCTACAATAACTCAGTGTTATGTGGATGTATGTCTTCTGTTATTATTTGAGTTCACACTGCCTGATTATTTTGGGATTGCTTATGAGTTGGCAGACTGGACCAAATAGACATGTTAAAAAAAAATCACAATTTCCACTCAATAGGGATAGATAAAATCTTAAAAAGTTCTTTGTTTTTATTTCTTCATTAGATTAAAAATTATAAAATCTAAATAAATTATATTTTATCACTTTGATGCCTTAAATACATCTGAATTTGGCAGGTAAATATTTTGATGCTGATTGTATATTTAAACAATGCTTTTTCCCACCTCTAATATTAATCTACGTTAACATGAAAAGATTTAAATTGGAAGGTCAACTTTAATTTATGAAGCACTAAGTGACTTTGACAACTTTGATTGCGACATTTAACCTGCAAATGAATAGCAGACTTGAGGACTAAAATGGTAAATAGTTCACTATAAATAAATTACAACTGCATTCACAATTATTGTGGTAGAGTGATATTCCTTGTCTCTTTTCTCAACCTATGAAGCTTTTTTAATTGCTTTTGACTTCTATTATGTTGCATTGCACACAGATATCAATAGTGTCTAATTAAAAGCTTACTTTTTAAAATATGAGACAAAAATAGCATTTCAAAGTTTTATTAGGTATGAATTCTAGTTGTTTTAACATATATTGAAAAGATATAAAATCTCATCACAGAGATCAGTTAAATGTGAAAACTATTAAAATTTCTACCAACTACCAAGTATCTATTGAATGCTGTAACAAAAATTTCTAAAATGCATAGTTATGCCTATAAAGACAAAATTTAACGGAAAAATATATAAATTAATTTATTGGACTAAAGCCCTCCATTATGAAAATAAATATAATACAATGTTTTCTAATAATCAGTGAAATCTATGTCTAAGATACTTTTACTTAAATCAAAATAATTTTTCTAATAGAATCTATCAAAAGCATAGCTTTTCTTTATACAAGTAAACCACTATAAATTTAGTCTCTAATTTCTAGTTGGAATTTTGTGTTATTTTTATCTAATTAAATTAATACAAAAAATATTCAGCTATACATAAAAGTCCAAACATTTTTATTTTAATTTGATATTCTTGGTTTACTATATGAGCATATGCATATGTTACTGGATATTTACATATAGCAAATTAATATCCTGAATTAATGTTTTAAAGTACATATATTTTCTGAATAGAGTCAATTTTAGTTCTGGAATATTAAAACCAAAATATGTTGCATGTGTTGTTAAGCACGTGTATAGAAATAATATTTTCAAATAACTAAAAGTATTTGTTCCTTACTAATAGAAAAATATTTCAAAATGAAGAAGTGCTATAAATACGTTGTTTGATTTTTACACAATTAATGACTGATATTTTCACATTGTCACTTATCATTTTTCAAGTAATGATCAAAAATATGAAATAAAACATAATTGCCAATTAAAGAATTTGAAATTCATTACTAATGGACTGTTCAGGAAGATCTCAATAAAGGTTTTTAATCTATTTATATATATATTTAATCTATATTTATATATATTTATATATAATGATTTGATAACTGATTTTAATTTAAATTGAATAGATATTGTTAAATAATTGCAATCTCAAATTACTATTCAAATTTCCTAGGTTTTTATGGTAATTTTGTTTTTAAGTTTAAATACATAGATATATGCAATACTGTAAAAGAGTTGAGAAAGATAATGTGGGAGAACTTCAACAACTGAAAATGTATTAATAAAAGAATATGATTTAAGAATGAAGAGACAATATAACATAAAATACATACAATTGAGAATTTAGTTATGATAAATGTGAAATAAATAAAGTTCTTTTATTTCACAATTTACATAGTAATCTAGAAAAGACAATATTGGGGCCAGCGCTGTGGCGCAGTGTGTTAAATCCCTGGCCTGCAGAGCTGGCATCCCATATGGGCACCAGTTCCAGGCCAGCTGTTTCACTTCCGATCTAGCTCTCTGCTGTGGCCTGATAAAGTGGTGGAGGATGCCCAAGTCCCTTGGGGCCTATATCCACGTGGGAGATCCAGAAGCTCCTGGCTCCCGGTTCAGACCGGCTCAGCTCTCTCTGTTGTGGTCACTTGGGAAGTGAACCAGTGGATGGAAGACCTCTCTCTCTCTCTGACTTTACCTCTCTCTGTAACTGTCTTACAAATAAATAAGATAAATCTTAAAAAAAGACAATATGCTCATAATTATATTTTAAAAGAATGTGTGTGGAAAGAGATGGACGTATACAGGTAGAGGGAGAGAAAGACAATTTTTGTGTCTAGAAAGAGTATATGGAAAGAGACAGTGGTATACAGATAGAGATAGAAGGAGAAAGACAATTTGTCTTTTATAGCACAAGTATATTATCTCATATTTAATATATAGATTTAAACATAAATATTTTTAAACCTAATTTTGCTTTGCTGCAGTTACTGAGTTTACTTAAAAACACAACCTCATATCATACTTGTATTATAAACTTTTAGATCCAAGAGTCCAAAACTTACATTTGTAAATCAAACATGCTAGAAGAATAGAAACAAAATAATTTAAAGCTCACTCTTTTTGGAAAGGGAAAAGATACACAATATATTATGAAAGAAATAGCTGCAAAGCAATAAACATTCAAGATTTGTGTGTGTGTGTTTGTGTATACGTGTACACTGTAACAATGTATTCCATAAATGCATGGAAAAGACAATTCAACAATGTTACCAGTAGTTAGAAATGTTGCCTAGGGGCTATTATAATGTTTTTCTTATATAAATAAAAGAAACTGACATTTTTATATAACAGATATATTCAAGGGGTGGATGTTTGACCCAATTTTTTTTTTTATTTGATAGATAGAGTTAGACAGTGAGAGAGAGACAGACAGAAAGAAAGGTCTTCCTTCCGTTGTTTCACCCCCCCAAATGGCCACTACAGCCGGCATGCTGTGGCCGGTGCACTGCGCCGATCTGAAGCCAGGAGCCAGGTGCTTCCTCCTGGTCTCCCACACGGATGCAGGCACCCAAGCACTTGGGCCTTGCTCCACTGCCTTCCCGTGCCACAGCAGAGAGCTAGATGGGAAGACGAACAGCTGGGACTAGAATCGGTGCCCACATGGGATGCCGGCACCACAGGTGGAGGATTAGCCAAGTGAGCCATGGAGCCAGCCCCGACCCAATTTTTTTTTTTTTTAAGATTTATTTTATTTATTTGAAAGACAGTTACAGAGAAAGGTAGAGACAAAGAGAGAGGTCTTGCATCCGCTGGTTCACTCCCCAATTGGCCGCAACGGCTGGAGCTGTACCGATCTAAAGCCAGGAACCAGGAGCTTCTTCCAGGTGTCCCATGTGGGTGCAGGAGCCCAAGGACTTGGGCCATCTTCCACAGCCTTCCCAGGTCATAGCAGAGAACTGAATCAGAAGTGGAGCAGCCAAGACTCGAAACGGCAACCATATGAGATGCGGGCAATACAGGTTGGGATTTTAATACGCTGCGCCACAGCGCTGGCCCCCGACCCAACTGTTAAAATTGCCTTGTGATGCCTGCATTTCAGAGTAGAGTATCTGAGCTTGAGATCCAGCTTCAATTCCTGGTTCCTGGTTCTTGCCAATGCAAATCCCAGACATACCTGTGATGGCTTAAGTGGATGGCTCCCTGCCACTCATGTCGAAGAGCTATAGTGAGTTCCCTGCTCCCTGGTTTAGCCTAGGTCCAGTTCCAGCCATTGCAGACATTTGAGCAGTAAACCAGCAGAGGGGCAGCACCTTCTCTCTCTCTACCTCTATCTTTCCCCCTTAAAAAAAAGTAAATTGAAATTTACAAAAGGAAATGTATTCCAGAAATCGTATATATTTCTATTATATCTACTAATTTTATAGCTACTAATCCTGAGACTAAAATATCTAGTTGAATGCTCTTCTTAAATCTTGCAGTTGGGGGAAATAAACAATCCAGTCATGATTTTTTAGATAGTTCCTGCAACATAAAACAACAGGTAGCACAGAAAATTCACAATGACTCTTCTCAGTTCCTAAATCCCTAAGTGCCACGGGTTCACCATCAACTGGGTCACGGGAATAAGATCTGAGGCTGAATGTGTAGTTTATCAGCATGGATTCAATAATCCCATTTGTTTCTAATGGAAGAAAATACAATATGAAATAACACGTTTCACATTTTTGCTATCATTTTTCATGAATGATGATGAATGTTTTACTAGCATTATTTCTGATCTCAACAATGGGGTAACAAATGGTCACTCATCTGTTTTCACTAGTACATTAAGTTGATTCAGCCAACTTGAGCATTTCTGGATGCACACAAGCAGTAAGTACACAGAATGATTGAATGTGCTCAAGCAACATTTGTATTTGTGTAATGAGGCAGCATAATATAAATAAATGACCTTCTCATGACATTTTAATAGTCCAGGAGGAAAATGGTGTAAATGGATCAAAGGAAAAAGGAAATCCATCTCATTATTGAAAGAGGTAAATGTTAATGGAAAAGATGGAAGTTTAAAGATAGAAAGTGACTTTTCAAAAGCAATCGTCAGTATTCAGACCTTAACATGCACAAAGTGATAATGATACTGCATGCATATTTAAAATAGTTATAGCAACCTTAGATCCCACTTGTAATCTACAATTTTAAATTGCAAATATTTTCATGGATTCAAATATTGTCAATGCTGCTGCCATGCTAACTTACATGAAAATTTCAACACCTACCTTAATGTATATGATGCTTTGACTGTAAAGTTCCATCAGAATTTTAATTGCCCTTTCAGAAGAGATGTAGGCTTTGAACACCCTGAAGTTCATGCTATGCTCTATTGTGTACCTCTCATAGTAGCTTCCATTGAAATCCACTAAAGATTTATCTTATGAGATTTCAATTTCTTAAATTCAAATTATAAATGTAACAAATTCACTTGGTACAATAAATCAATAGCATCAGTGTTAAAATAAACAATTGCAATTCCTGTTTACCTACCTGAATGCTGTTAACACAAATATGGTCATATTTTTATATGTTTTTCAAATAACACAAACAGAAATTACCTAAATATATTTTATTCACTTTCCTTTTTTTCAATGAATAATATACCCACAGGGCTGGTGCTGTGATTTAGTGAGCTAAGCCTTTGCCTGAGTCACTGGCATCCCCCACAGGCAGCGTTTTGTGTCCCGGCTGCTCCACTTCTGATCTGGCTCTCTGCTGTCGTCTAGGAAAGCAGTAAAGATGGCCCAAGTGCTTGGGCTACTGCACCCATGTGGGAGACCCAGAAGAAGCTTCTGGATCCTGGCTTCAGATAAGCCCGGCTCCAGCCATTCAGGCCATTTGGTGAGTAAATCAGTGGATGGAAGACCTTTCTTTCTGTCTCTCCCTATCTCTGTCTGTAATTCTGCCTCTCAAATAAATAAATAAAAAATAAAAAATACTAATATTAATAATGTACCCACTACACATAAGAGTATGTACATTTTAAATTCTGTCTGGTTTTGTAAATAATATATTTTCTTTAAATACACATACTCTTTGATTGCATTTTGCCTGCATTGCTGCTGAGTCAAATTATTTCCAGTTTTGTTTTAGCTGTATATTGCAATGAACATCTCCTCAAAATACATCTTTGTAGCCATATGTATACATACCATAGGGCTAATTTGCTATCAGTGAAACAGATTATCCAGTGATTTTGACTGATGCTGTTAAATTGACCTCTGAAATAGTCTCTTTCCACTGCCATCAAGAGTGTATGAGAAGTTCGTTTTCTTCCCACCAATCATAATTTTTAAAAAATCTAATTAGAATGCTTTAGTTTAAAGTGCCCTACTTCTTAGTGTCATTAAAAATCATCATATTCAGAGCTCTCACAATACCATAAATGTCAACTCAGTTTCACATAGCATAAATGAACTCCCAAGTGATAGATGAGTTTTTAACCATTCATTATTTCTGGAGCCTAGAGCTATAAAACTATAGTCAAGGGAATTTCAGATTAGGAAAGAAGGACAGATATAGAGGTTAATGTGAGTTGAAACACAGTCACTAACTGAATATTTTTAAATAATATTCAACTGACAATCCACTGTTTATAGAATATACAGCCAAAGTTGAAAAAGTCACAAGAAATAGATAGCATGTTCTAAAATTTGGATAACATGAAAGATTTCTATTTAATATGAAATCTTCCAAAAAGTGTAGTACTGATTCCCCACCAGACTACTTTCTTTAATCCATCCGCAAGGTCTTCAATAAAAAATACAAATGGGATAAACACAGGAGTGTTAGTATAGATATCCAATACAAGTTTTTAACGTCTTTTAGAATGTACTTACATTCTGCTTTAGACTTCTAAGAGATCTCAACCGACTAATTAACCCAGTAAATGGTGAAGACATTCTCAGAGACCTGGCTACAGTTGGTTGGCCCCATTTGTATCCCTGCATACCAAATCAGACTACCTGTTTCAAACACAGGAAATTTTCGGTGATTTATCTTATTATTCCCTGGTGCCTCCAAAGAGCAGTAAATGCTCCCGAGGACGAGACTTCAACCAATGACTGACTAACAGAAGCTAGTGCAAACATGCTACCGTTCCCTCTGCTGAAACAACTGTGCTGCCTTTCAGATCTTCCATCCACTAGTTCATCCCCAACAGATGGCTACAATGGCCAGCGCTGCGCCAGGCTAAAGCCAGTAACCCAGAACTTCATGTAAGTCTTCCATGCAGGTGGCCGAGGCCCAAACACTTGGGTCGTCTTCCAGTTTTTCTGATACCACTAGCAGGGAGCTGGATGGGAAGTGGAAGAGCTGGGACATGATCTGACACTCATATGGATGCCAACATCACAGGCAGCAGCTATAACTGCTATGCTACAATACTGACCCCAACATGAGAACATTTTGTCTAAGTCATACCTATACCGTCATATTGATAGCAGCGCTATTCACAATAGTTTCCTGCAAATTTAGTGTTTTGTCAAACTTGGTTTTAAATCTGTCAAAAATAACATGTTAAGAAGTATATACTACTCTAGGTTTAATGATCTGTGATAATTTTAAAAATGTACTGTATAGGGGACGGCGCTGTGGTGCAGTGGGTTAATGCCCTGGCCTGCAGTGCTGGCATCCCATATGGGCACTGGTTCAAGATCCAGCTGCTCCACGTCCCATCCAGCTCTCTGCTATGGCCTGGAAAAGCAGTAGAAGATGGACCAAGTTCTTGCGCCTGTGCACCCATGTGGGAGACCCGGAGGAAGTTCCTGGCTCCTGGCTTTGGAGCGGTGCAGCTCTGGCCATTGTACCCAGCTGGGGAGTGAACCCTTGGATGGAAGACCTCTCTTTCTCATTCTCTCTCTCTCTCTGTTTCTCCTCTCTGTGTGACTCTTTCAAATAAATAAATAAATCTTTTTTTAAAAAAAAGTACTGTATATAAGTAAGTTGAATGTCTTTTCATGTTATAATTTGTGTAGCCTTGGCGATATTCTGCTGAACTATGTTTGGCTTTTTCATTTTGATTTGTTGAACTCTTTAGTAGATCATTAAGCATTTAACTATAATGTAAATTAAAAATACTGTCTCAATAATAAATATCTGTCCTCACTCAATGTGGGAGTGCACTATTCAATGAAGTGAGGGCCCAGATAAAACGAGACAACAAAGGAAAGGTGAATTCTTAATTTCTGTCTTTTTTGTGCATCTGGGACACCCATCTTCTCCTGTCCTTGGACATCAGAACCCTAGATTCTCAGGCTTTTCACTTTGGATTGAGAGTTAACGCCATCGGCTTTCTGGGTCTCCAGGTTTGACACACGGACTGAGTCACATTACTTATTTTTCTAGTGCCCCAGCTTGCAACAATCAATTATGTGACCTCTCATTTTCTATAATTGTGTGAGGCCATTCCTCTATTAAATTCCCTCTCATATATCTGTATGTCTACAATTAGTCTACTAGACTCTCTTTCTGTTTTTTTTTTTAATTAATTTATTTTTTTTTATTTTTTGACAGGCAGAGTGGACAGTGAGAGAGAGAAAGACAGAGAGAAAGGTCTTCCTTTGCCGTTGGTTCACCCTCCAACGGCTGCCACGCTGCGGCCGGCGCACCGCGCTGATCCGAAGGCAGGAGCCAGGTTTTTATCCTGGTCTCCCATCCGGGTGCAGGGCCCAAGGACTTGGGCCATCCTGCACTGCACTCCTGGGCCACAGCAGAGAGCTGGCCTGGAAGAGGGGCAACCGGGACAGAATCCGGCACCCCGACCAGGACTAGAACCCGGTGTGCCGGCGCCGCAAGGCAGAGGATTAGCTTAGTGAGCTGCGGTGCCGGCCTTAGACTCTCTTTCTCTAGATAACTCTAATGTAGAAAAGAATTTTTAATAGATTGGCTCAGCGTATTCACTGGTGAAGTTCATGTGGCAAAAAATTGTAAAGGGAGACAACATATATTAAATACTATTAGTTATTAAATACATCCAGTACCCTTATATGTCCTGTGACAGAATATTTTTCTTTGTTCCTACATAACAAAGAAAAACATAATCATAAACAAGATTATTATGAATCATAAACAAAGATTCATAGCTAGTAAGCCTTAAGAAACATACCTTCTTATTGTTTCTGACTTCTCCTCTAGAAAAGTTGTTGAAAAACACTCCTAGCACATAAAAATTACTAAGATGCAAATAAAAGAAGTTTTTTTCTTTCTTACAAGTAACTTAATCATATCTCCTAGAAACTTGGAATTGCTAGTGTAATTCTAGAGAATTTCGAATTATTTTCTAGAATCAAATGCCAAGATTGATTAATCAATAACATTAAGTTTATTAGAATATTTCTGTTGAAAATGTACCTAAATTCATCTCATTTTTAAAGGAGTCCAAAGCCTTTGTCATACCACATTTCTTAGCTGATGTTAAGCTAAATTTGTTGTCATATTAATGCTTGTCAATGGAATACTTATATTATATAAAAAGGAAATGAGATTAAGATATCACATATAAGGATAAAACACTGATTAACATTCCACTTTGAAAAAAGGAAATACCACTTCATGATGTTCAGATGAAAATATCACTCTTTGAAGCTCATCTTAATTGTGGCATACACAGCAATTCTGCAGCTGTCTGGAGAAAGCACAGGGATATTAGCTCACATTGATTTTAAGGGAATGGTAGCCCTGTTACCAAATCAGTTTCAGCAGCTATGGTATTTCCTTAGAGAAACATATTCAATTATCGGTCATGCCACACTTGGCTTCCTTTCTAAGATTGACTGCATTATATTACACCAATTTGGTTGCACCCCATTGCCTCTGCTCCGAGACTCTCATAGAAAAATATAGTAACAAAAGCCATGCTGACCTTGGGCAAGGGCATTCCCAAGGATTAATGTTAACAACCTTCGGCTATATTGAAATCTATTACCTCTATCCAGACAATCATCAATCCCTAGAAAATGCTTTACCCTTGGTTGTTACTACTTAAGATGTAAAAGGTAAAAAAATAAAATTAAAAAAATACAAAGTGTTAAATTGAGTCATTCCTTTCTCCAAACAGTGGTAACATTGAAACTTATTATTAAATATAAGAAAAAAAATGCTGAAGACACCTGCATTTTTTAACCAATTGATTATTATTTGTGACTTAGCTTGACTATTTTAGATCAATCTCTTGTACATTTATTTATGCTTAAATAAATATTGGTTGAATAAATATTGGTTGTCAAAACATTTACAGAGAATACTAATGCACAGAGGTATGGGACAATAATGTTTGAGCTGTCCATAAAAATTATAACTGGACTTTTAAAAATGTAATATGATGTATTTTATAACTCTTAAGGATGACTGATAGTTTTCTGATTCTTTCATCATCACAGTATTTACATCATGAGGATAAAGAAGAACTTGCAATTTTAAAGTATAATCTAATGTATCAAATTAATTCTAGCAGAGCAATTTTCCCAATGGTATTAGAAATATAATGAAATATATGACATCAAATTTTATTTTTTTAACTTTTATTTAATAAATATAAATTACCAAAGTACAACTTTTGAATTATAGCAGCTTTTCCCCCCCATAACCTCCCTGCTATCTGCAACCATCCCATCTCCCACTCCCTCTCACATTGCATTCTTCATCACGATTCATTTTCAATTATCTTTATATACAGAAGATCAATTTAGTATATACTGAATAAAGATTTCAACAGACTGTACTGATAAATACACACAAAGTATAGAGTACTGTTTGGGTAGTAGTTTTACCATTAACATGCATAGTACAACACATTAAAGACAGAAAAACTACATGGGGAGCAGGTGCACAATGACTCATGCTGTTGATTTAACAATTGACAATCTTTTTTATAACTTTTATTTAGTAAATATAAATTTCCAAAGTACAGTTTATGGATTACAATGGCTTCCCCCCCCCCATAACTTCCCTCCCACTCACACACGTCCCATCTCCCGCTCCCTCTCCCATTCCATTCACATCAAGATTCATTTTCAATTCTCTTTATATACAGAAGACCAATTTAGTATATATTAAGTAAAGATTTCAATAGTTTTCACCCACACAGAAACACAAAGTGTAAAATACTGTTTCAGTACTTTCTATAGCATTAATTCACATTGGACAACACATTAAGGACAGATCCCACATGAGGAGTAAGTGCACAGTGACTCCTGTTGTTGACCCAACAATTTGACACTCTTGTTTATGGCATCAGTAATCTCCTGAGTTGCCAAGGCTATGGAAGCCTTTTGAGTTCGCCGATTTCAATCTTATTCCGACAGGGTCATAGTCAAAGTGGAATTTCTCTCCTCCCTTCAGAGAAAGGTACCTCCTTCTTTGATGGCCCCATTCTTTCCACTGGGATATCACTCACAGAGATCTTCCGCTTAGGTTTTGTTTTTTTTTTTTTTTTTTGCCAGAGTGTCTTGGCTTTCCATGCCTAGAATACTCTCATGGGTTCTTCAGCCATATCCAACTGCTTAAGGGCTGATTCTGAGGCCATAGTGCTATTTAGGACATGTGCCATTCTATGAGTCTGCTGTATATCCTGCTCCCCATGTTGGATCGTTCTCTCCCTTTTTTACTCTATCAGTTAGTATTAGCAGACACTAGTCTTGTTTATGTGATCCCTTTGATCAGACCTATCAGTGTGATCAATTGTGAACTGAAATTGATCACTTGGACTAGTGAGATGGCATTGGTACATGCCACCTTGATGGGATTGTATTGGAATCCCCTGGCACATTTCTAACTCCACCATTTGGGGCAAGTCCGACTGAGCGTGTCCCAAATTGTACATCTCCTCCCTCTCTTATTCCCACTCTTAGATTTAACAGGGATCAATTTTCAGTTAAATTTAAACACCAAAGAATAATTGTGTGTTAATTACAGAGTTCAACCAATAGTATTAAGTAGAACAAAAAAAATACTAAAAGGGATAAAATATTACATTGTACATCAACAGTCAAGACAAGGGCTGATCAAGTCACTGTTTCTCAGAGTGTCCATTTCACTTCAACAGGTTTCCCCTTTGGTGCTCAGTTAGTTGTTGCCAACAGTCAAGACAAGGGCTGATCAAGTCACTGTTTCTCAGAGTGCCCATTTCACTTCAACAGGTGTTCCCCTTTGGTGCTCAGTTATTTGTCACTGATCAGGGAGAACATATGATATTTGTCCCTTTGGGACTGGCTTAATTCACTCAGCATAATGTTTTCCAGATTCCTCCATTTTGTTGCAAATGACCGGATTTCATTGTTTTTGACTGCTGTATAGTATTCTATAGAATACATGTCCCATAACAATTGACACCCTTATTTATGGCATCAGTAATTACCTGAGGCTCTTGTCATGAGCTGCCAAGGCTATGGAAGCCTCTTGAGTTCATCAACTCCAATCTTGTTTAGACAAGGCCATATCCAAAGTGGAAGTTTTCTCCTCCCTTCAGAGAAAGGTACTGTCTTCTTTGATGGCCCATTCTTCCCGCTGAGATCTCACTCACTCACAGACATCTTTCATTTAGGTCATTTTTATTTTTCCAGAGTGTCTTGGCTTTCCATGCCTGTGAAACTCTCATGGGATTTTCAGTCAGATCCAAATGCCTTAAGGGCTGATTCTGAGGCCAGGGTGCTGTTTAGGGCATCAAATTTTTATCTTCACAGTTGAATTTAAAAAACTTACTAAATGGTTATAATATTGATATTTTAGAAATCATGCTAAGGAAAAGGTGAAAGTAGCCGGCGCTGTGGCTGACTGGGCTAATCCTCCACCTGCGGTGCCAGCACACCAGGTTCTAGTCCTGGTCGGGGTGCCAGATTCTGTCCTGTTTGCTCCTCTTCCAGTACAGCTCTCTGCTGTGGCCCAGGAGTGCAGTGGAGGATGGCCCAGGTCCTTGGGCCCTGCACCTGCATGGGAGACCTGGAGAAGCACCTGGCTCCTGGCTTCAGATCGGCCCAGTGAGCCGACCGCAATGCACCGGCTGTAGCAGCCATTTGGGGGTTGAACAACGGAAAAGAAGACCTTTATCTCTGTCTCTCTTTTACTATCAAACTCTGCCTGTCAAAAAAAAAAAAAAAGAAGAAGAAGAAGAAGAAGAAGAGGTAAAAGTCTCCCAAATAATTTGTTAAAATATCATGTTAGAATCATAACTCAATACTGACAGTCAAACATAAAAATCCATGGAACAGACAGCATAAAAATGTGAAGACTATTGTAAATTAAATCTAAACATTTATAAAAATAAGAAATAATATTAAATTTTGACAGATTTGGGATTAACATTCAGTACTACAACAACTATTATCATAGGCCAAAAGGTCAATTTTATGTGGTATCCATACTTATATTTTTAGTTTAAAAATGAAACTATCTTGGTGTATAGTTGTACATTGGCACTTGACAGCAATACTAAACTTTGTCAAACAATGTTGTTGTATTCAGTTTTCATTAGCATCTTAAAGATATATTATCCTTTGCTTTTGGAATTCAAAGTTTAAATAAAGGCAAAGAAATTATATCTGTATATTTCTATATATATATATATAGTAAAATCTCTAAATTTAAGATTTTTTAAAAGAAATAGAATAAATATAATTAAAATCTGTAAAATTCCTGTACATGGAGGAAAAGATTTTTTAAAAGATAAAATTATACTTGTATATGTTGATATAAAAATGTCCATATTAGAAATCACATGTAATTATCCTTAAAGACGTAGTAGAACATAAGATTTTGTAATGCTGTATAACAACATCCAACAAGCATTATCAATGTTTTTGCACAAAGTGTTTCCTATAACAGTATGTCCTCTTTCTTTATGAGATATTTGTCCTAACAGCTTCCATATCATGTCCTCTCATTAATCTCACTTACAAAAAGCTCACAGTATATATTTATGTGACACACTAAATGTAGTAGTGGTCTCAATCATCAATCTCTGTTTCAGGAAGGCAAAGTCCTTGCTATGTTTTGGTCAATATCATATACATAGCAGTCTATTTACAAAAGAAAAATTAAGGTTAGTAGTCTCAGCAGTTAATGAACCTACTTACGTATCTTGCCAAGTTCACTGTAGATTTTGAGATTAATGTTGACAAATATCATGTATTACTAGAATCCATCAGTGGTAACATCAGTTCTTTACAAATCTTGGTTATTGTGAATAGTACTGCAATAGACATGGGTACCTCTTTGAGGTACTAATTTAATTTCCTTTGGTTATATATCCAGAAATGAGATAGCTGGTTCATGTGGTAGATCTATTTTTAAGTTTATGAAGAGCCTCCATATTGTGCTCCATAATGGTTGCACTAATTTACACTCCCACTGACAGTGTAGAAGACTTCCACTTTCTCTGCATTCTCACCAGTATTTGCTTTGTTGATGATAGTCATTCTGACTGGGGTAGGATGACATCTCACTGTATTTTTTAAAATTAAAAAAAAAAAAGATTTAAAATTTATTTTATATATTTGAAAGACAGACAGAGAAAGAGATCTGCCATGTGCTGGTTCAGTCCCCAAATGCCTGTAACCCCTGGGTGAGGCTGGTTTAGGCCAAAACCAGGAGACTGAAACTGAATCCAGGTCTCCAGGTGAGGAGCAGGGATGCAATCACTGGAGCTATCACCTGCAGCCTCCGAGAGTACACACAGTTAGAGGCTATAATTGAGAGAGGATGCAGAACTTGAACCCAGGCACTTCTATACAGGATATGGGTACCCTAAGAATTACATTAATTTCTGTGCCAAATGCCTGCCTGCTTATGGTGGGTTTTATTTACATTTCCATGATTGCTAGTGATGTTGAACATTTTTGAATGTACTTGTTTGCCGTTTAAAATCTTCTTTCAAGAGATGTCTTTTGAGATCCTTTGCCCATTTTCGCCCATTTTCCAAACTGCATTTTATTGTTAAATGTTTGAGCTCTTTATATATTCTAAATAATAGCCTTATGTTAGATGAGTAGGTTAAAATATTTCTCTCATTCTGTATATTTCCTCTTTACTCTGTTGATTGTTTTCTTTGCTGGGCAGAATTTTCTTAGTTTGATTTAATCCTTTAAAATTCAACTATTAAAATATATTCCTGGGGCCGGTGCTGGGGTGCAGTGGGTTAATGCCCTGGCCTGAAGCACCAGCATCCCATATGGGCACCGGTTCCATATTCGGGTGCTCCACTTCTGATCCAGATCTCTGCTATGGCCCAGGAAAGCAGTAGAAGATGGCCCAAGTCCTTGGGCCCCTGCACCCACGTGGGAGAACTGGAAGAAGCTCCTGGCTCCTGGCTTCGGATCAGCACAGCTCCGGCTGTTGCGGCCAACTTGGGAGTGAACCATCAAATGGAAGACCTCTCTCTCTCTCTCTCTGCCTCTCCTCCCTCTGTGTAACTCTGACTTTCAAATAAATATGTAAATATTTAAAAAATATATTGCTATTATTCAGATAATGTTTAGCATGTCAATTATCCAAAATTTTAATGTATGAACACAGTCATATGCACACACATAAAAGTTTCCTATCAATAGATTAAATATTTTTAGTATAGAAAAAACTGTGTTCTATCCTAGTTTTGATCTTAGGTTTGAAGTGGTGTCCTTCCTTAATTAGAATAGAATGAAATTTATGATACCTAACTAATACTGACAAAATACATTGTGCATGAAGTGTGTTTAGCAAAGAAAAAAAAAGGAAAAGAAAGCTTCCTGTTATGAGATTAAGCTAAAAAAGTTAATTAATTATTAATTAGTATTTATAATTCATATTGTTCAAACCTTATTTTCTAAAGTTCAATAATTACACATCTTATCCAAAAATAAATGAAAGATTTCTATACAAATGCAAAAATATAAACAAAATATCTATAATTATATTTAAAATACCATTTAATGTTGTTTTATCCAAAAATATTTTTTACAAAATAATAATGCTAATTACCATGATATAATACATATATAATATAATTATATGTTATAATATAATCATAATGTGAATGCTATATTTTAAAATGAATGTGTCATATCCAAATAAAATGAAATTTAAAATAAATATATTTTATAATATATAATGATTATGATAATCTACCACAATGAAAACTAATCACAAAAATCATAATTGAGTGTTAGTAGTTCAATATTAGGCCATCTAGAGAGTTCACAAATTTTTATAAGAAAACTGGTTCTAATAAAGAACCAACTGAAATTTTTAAAAGAAATATAAGACAAAGAAATGTGATTATCCTAATATACAGCATTTTAATGATAGAAAAAAAATGTCCTATTGAGGCGGTAAACATGTGGAAAATATGGATGCCAGTAAAAGGACTAAATAAAACTGGAAACTATAATCATAGATATTAATTTTTAAAATTATTAACAGAACAAAACATTTGATGTAAAATTATTTGAAAACCACTCACAAGAAGCATTTCATAAATCAAAAGATGTGATAGCAACTTGGAAAACTATCTGAATTGCCTTAGGAAATGAGGCAGCTAAAAGTTCTGATCATTGTAGGACCCTTGGGGTAGAAAATCATCAAAGGCAACTAGAAAAATGCAATATCAACAAGATATAATACACTCCACAGGGAATCTGAGGCAACAAAGAAATAAAATGATTAGGCAATAGCAGATGTTTTCCCGCAGGGACAATTATAGAGCAATAATTAAAGATCAAGATGGTATCTAGAAAGGAGCATGATAATTTCTAACAGGAGGAGGAAATTAAGGAAAGGATGAAACCATTTAGAGCTGTCACTCCACTATTTGCTACAAGTTCATATTTCTAATCAAAAACAAGCACACAAAGAAAACTAAGCAACCCCCCTCCCCAAAGAAAATCTTGGGAATTCCAGCAGAATTGTGGCTATAGCATAATGCCAATTTATTTTATTTCACAAATGATTTTAACATCATATATATATTTCCCAAAAGCCACATTTTATGTCATAACATTTAGATTTTTTATCCAATTAATCATTTGAACTTTATCTGTTTTCATACTCAAAACACCATAAATAAATACAACTATAGAAATCAACATTTGACATAAAAAGAGAATTTTAAGAAATTATGCAATGTTTATTAAAATAGAGTATTACTTTTGGAAATAGCTTCTCTCCCTGGGGGAAGTAATGTGACAAAAATTTTCTACAATTCAAAATTAAATATATATTTGTTTCTTATTAGTAAATACTATTTAACTGGTCATATATTATCCTTCCAGAAAGCACAAATGGCAAGCCTTGGTGAATTCCAAGAGGGGGTATCTCCAGTTTTGCACAGGTTGCAAGAGCTATGGAGCATGACTACTTCCATTATATTTTCAGTGATGAAGCATTCTGGAGCCTCTGCCTAGCCAACCAGGTAGAGAACCATCACATAAGAAGGCTTTTCATAGAGGTCCACAAGGGTGATGCCTAGTGGAACCACAGAAGGGAACAGTCTCAGAGACCTCAGATCAGTTAGAGCCATCTGTTAATGATAGTAGCCTGGGACAGCTTCAGGCACTGACATCAGCCCTTGAGAGCATCACTTGGGGTGCAACCACCAAAAGCAAAGGGGGCTGAATGGCTTAGAGCTTTGAGGGGCAGGGTACTAACCCTTGTCCTAGTTTGCCTAGAATGCATGACATCCAATGAAGGAGATTAGTTTTGGCTTTGCTTGTGGTCTGTCGCTCTGTCCTTATCTATTCCTTCCTTATGGAACAGGAAGGTTTATCACACACCTATCGTACCATTGTACATTGGAAACCTATAACTTGATTGATTACAAAAGTTCACAGCTGTGGTAAATTTTGCTGCAGAATGAAGAGCTCCATGAGTCTCAACTATATTTGATTTAGATAATATTTACTGGGGCTCTGGACTTACACTTTTTAGTAGATGCTGGAACAAGGGAAGCCTGAGTTATTTAATGTAATATTCCAATATTTCAAATGAATATTTTTCATGTGAGAGGGACATAAATTTTGGAAGGCTAGGGGAAGAATATTTAAGTCCCTCCAAATTCATATGTTGACGCCTAACCCCTAAATGATGGCTCTATGAGGGGAAGCAATTGTTTGGGGTTGGGGTGGGGTAGACTAAGTCATGGGCAAAGTGTCCTTATCCATAAGATCAGTGCCTTTATAAAAGTGACCTTGTAGAACTGGCTTGCCTTGTCCTTTCTGTTGAGAACTCAGCCTGAAAGTACCCATTGGGAATAAAAAAGTGAGCTCTAATTAGGCATTGACTTTACTGCTGCTTTGATTTTGGACTGCTCAGCCTCCAGACCTGTGAAAAATAAGTTTCTATTGGTTTTAAGCTACCCAGGTTATGATATCTTATTGAAGCATTCTGAATGAACTAATACATGCTTGTATGACATGATTTTACTTATAGATTTCTTATTAATGTAAGTGAATAATTCTTCTGAAAGATAGTAGAATTAATATGTAGTTTAATTTGATGGATTTCTAAGAAAAAAAACAAGCATCAAGAAAATTTGCCAAGGCATTAAGTAATATAAAAATCTCTCATGTAAAATAAATTTGATAGCTTACCTAAATTCTCTGAGACAAAATTGTGAATTTTTGTCTTTAGTGAATTCCTATTAATCTTCTTAGTTTAATTCTCAAGCACATGTTTGGAATTCCTGAATTAACACCAGTAACTAGGGACTGGTATCGTGGTGCAAAAAGTTAAGCTGCCACTCATAACATCAGCATTCCATATTGGAGTGCTAGAGTGCTGGTTCAAACCCAGATATGCCACATCTGATCCAGTCATGCTAATGCACCTAGGAAAGCAGTAAATGCTGAACCAAGTACTTGGGTCCCTACCATGCATTTAAGATATGCAAGTGGAGTTCCTGGCTCTTAGCTTCAGCCTGGCCCAGACTAAGCCATTGTGGTCAGCTGGGGAGTATATCAGTGGATGAAAGATCTCTCTCTATCACTACCTCTCTCACTCTGTTACTCTTTCTTTTTTTTAAGCTTTTATTTAATAAATATAAATTTCCAAAGTACAGCTTTTGGATTACTGTGGATCTGCCCCCCGTAATTTCCCTCCCAGCTGCAACCCTCCCATCTCCTGCTCCTGTTGCTCCCCGTCTTCGTGGAGGAACAACACAGGACCCTGAGCTGTTCTTTTGTCTGCTCGGCCCTCCCCGGGGTTTGCTGCTGGTTCTTCCCGGGTTGGCTACCATCCCTTCCACCTCCGTGGAAGGGCGGTTCCCCCTGCCACTTTTCCCCACTTCCGCGGGGAAGCAGCACACTGCCGGCCGGCTCTCTCGGGGGCTGCACAGGTGTTCATTCAGATAGATGTTCCTGGTGCATGTTGTCTCTCTCCTCCTTTATAGTCCTCTTCCACCAATCCCAACTCTGCTACCCACACGCTGAGTACGCTGCTCTCCTCCAATCAGGAGCAGGTCCTGCTGCTTATTGGTTGAACTGGAGGCAGCTGTGTAGAAGCTGTTTCCTCCTCTCCCAGCGCCATATTGTGGGAGAGCAGATGCATAGAATAAGTCTTAATTCCAGTAACTTAGTCTAGTCCGAGTTGCTCCCAGTTGCTCCCCACATGCTCCCTATCCCATTCCATTCGCATCAAGCTTCACTTTCAATTATCTTTATATACAGAAGATAAATTTAGCATATATTAAGTAAATATTTCAACAGTTTGCACCCACATAGAAACACAAAGTGTACAATACTGTTAGAGTACTAGTTATAGCATTAATTCACATATATTTCTCTTACACTCCAAGTGCAAAATATAAGTTCTATGAGATAGTTTTTTTTTCTGTTAGCAAATATTTTCTGTTTGAAATTAATAATAAAATTTCATGTTTTAAATTTGTAAATGGATAAATAAATTATAATGAATAGATTTTAATTGTATTAATATTTACATTTGACCACATTTTCTTGTACTTTTGGGGAGAGAATTAATTTGCCATGTTTTCAATTTTGCCACATTTATTAATCAAACCAATATGGATTATAGTTACATATACCATATGGAGTTAGATTTACAGATTTTCCATATAATTGTAATGTAGCTAGAATACTGGCTTTTCAATGAATATTTTTTAAAGATATAAAGTATGTCTTACGTACTTCATCTGCTATGGTATTCAAAAGAAATAGTCACATAATTAATATTTCACACTATGAAAACTGCTCAATAACATTTGTATTCATAGCAGGAAAGTTAATATCTATATAAATGCATTTTAAATACTTATTTTTTGAGTATATTCATTCCAAGGACACTGTTGGCAAAAGAACTGATACCCTTACTGAAGTTAGCCACATTATTCCTAAAGACTAGTATAGAAACAATTATCCAAACAACAAGTACAATGTTTCATAGTATTTCTAATGAAATCCTTTAAAAAAACAACTCTTATTTAACAGTAGTAGCAACTAGTGAAAATTTGTATAATTTCATCTCTGTAGATGTGTGAGTATAATTAAAAGCCTTTTGAAAATGTAACTTTTGAGTCAGAACTGTGGTGTAGCAGGTAAAGCTGCCACCTACAATGCTAGCATCCAATATGGGCACTGGTTCTAGCCTCAGTTGCTCCACTCCTGATCCAGCTCTCTATGATGACCTGGGAAAGCAGTAAAGGATGGCCCAAGTCCTTGGGCTCCTGCACCCATGTGGGAGACCCAGAAGAAGCCCCTGACTCCTGTCTTCAGATCAGCCCAGCTTCAGCTGTTATGACCATCTGAGGAGTGAACCAGCAGATGGAAAACCTCTCTCTCTGTCTGCCTCTGCCTCTCTGTAACTCTGCCTTTTAAATAAATAAATCAACTTTAAAAAAAAAGAAAATGTAACTTTCGATCACTTTCCGTAGAACAACAAGTTTTTCAAGTAAATGAAGGTAATGTAAGATTGAACACTCTTAGATATTCCAAATGCCCATTATTTCTAGTCTATAGCAAGCATTCTTATATCTGTTATGACTTAACTACTTTGAATAGTGATATTACTTACATCTATCATTGAATTATCTTTGTAAAAGCCATGTTATCTTTGCATCCTTTTTCTTTTTCACATTGTATATTACCATTTCTGTTCTTTATCAGGGACTTCATTGATCAATGTGATATGAAAATAAACATCCATTTGGTCCCTCATCTTCAGATTTATGTGGATCTTTGGTTATGCCAACCACAGTCAACTGTAAAGGCCATTTGCACTCAGAAATAAAAAGAAATCATTTTCTATGTTTTATTCTTCACTGAAAAACACAGATAACTTTTGTTTTTAGTCAGGTCATAAAAATCTGTCTGCTAACAAACATTACATGTAATGATGTATATAATACACCAAAAAATCTGAAATTTTGCAGTTTGACTCAAAGGAATTTACTTTACTAGTTAGAATATACCTCAACCCTGTCAAAATATGCTAATATTTGGGGTCTGCATTGTTGCATAACAGGTTAAGCCACTGCCTGAATGCCAGCATCCCATAAGGGCACTCGTTCAAGTCCTGATGCTGTGCTTCCAATACAGCTTCTGGCTAATGCAGCTGGGAAGGCACTGAGGCACTGGAGAATAGGAAAGTACTTGGGTCCCTGCAGCTATATTGGATACCCAGAGGAGGCTTCTGGCTCCTGCCTTTAGGTTGGTCCAGCCCCAGCCATTGCAACCATTTGGGGAGTGAACCAATGGATGGAAGATATCTCTGTTACTCCCTCTCTTTCTTTCTTTTTCTTTTTTTTAAAGATTTTATTTATTTATTTGAGAGGTAGAGTTACAGACGGTGAGAGGGAGAGACAGAGAGAAAGGTCTTCCTTCCATTAGTTCACTTCCTAAATGGCTGCAATGGCCAGAGCTGTACCAGTCTGAAGCCAGGAGCCAGGTGCTTCTTCCTGGTCTCCATTTGGGTGCAGGGGCCCAAGTGCTTGGGCCATCTTCCACTGCTTTCCCAGGCCATAGCAGAGAGCTGGATTGGCAGAGGAACACCCAGGACTATAACCGGCGACCATATAGGATGCCAGCACCACAGGTGGAGAATTAACCTACTGCACCATGGCGCTGGCCCCTCTTTCTTTCAAAATAAGTAAGTCTTTCCAAAAAAATGTCCTAACATTTGATCTTCATCATCAAATGCAATAATTCTCAAGTACTTATGAAGAGATATGGACCATCCCTAATCAATGGAAATACATATGTATAAATGTATAAAAGTATTTTTGAGAGAGATAAAGATAGTCACACACACACACACACACAGAGAGAGAGAGAGAGAGAGAGAGAGAGAGGGAGAACATGGGATTAGGAGATATCATAGGTATAAAGAAGTCAGAAGAAATAATCTCAAGCAAGGGGAAAAAAACTATTATTTATTATTTTCACTGAGTCATCTGTTTTGCCAGTTTAAAATACATAGAATATAAAAATTGTGTGGCTGGGGCCGGTGCTGTGGTGTAGCGGGTAAAGCCACTACCTGCAGTGCCAGCATCCCATATGGGCACCCGTTCGAGTCTCAGTTATTCCACTTCTGATCCAGCTCTCTGCTATGGCCTGGGAAAGCAGTAGAAGATGGCCCAAGTGCTTGGGCCCCTGCACCTGCATGGCAGACCCAGAAGAAGCTCCTGGCTCCTGGATTCAGATAGGGGCAGCATTGGCCATTGTGGCCAATCAGGGAGTAAACCAACGGATAGAAAACCTCTCTCTCTCTCTCTTTCTCTCTCTCTCTTGCCTCTCTTTCTCTTTATGTGTGACTCAAACTTTCAAATAAATAAATAAATCTTTAAAAAATTTGTGTGGCTGTCAAATCACTTGGTATATAATTTTAAATATTGCTTCACAGAATCATACCATACACCTGATAATATACTCTTCTTCCCCCACATTATGATCATTGTCATGAATCCTTCACTTTGTGAAATTAATAGCTTTGTTTTCAAGAAAAGGTATATTATGTGTATGTATATAATGTCTCTATCCAAAGGGAATGTGGCCAAACGGTTAAAATTACTAAAGTTTAAAGAAAAAATCAACATAATTATAAAAATGAATAAAATCCAAATTTCACAATTTCTTAAGCCATTAAGATATATAAATAATTTGGAGAAAGAACTAGTCATTATGTAACTATAATAACCTCTGCTATTCCTCATTGTCATCTTCTTTGTGTTTTCAGATGAATTGTAACACAGAGGTTGTATGTATTTTGGAAATAGCTCTGGTTGTCCAATATTTCCCTTGATTCCCAGACAGAGCTGCTGACGGAGAGATCAGGGTTGGCCAACACAGCTGTTTTAAAGGTAGAATATGTTACATTCAGATAGAGAAATTTTCTTATTCAAAAAGTTTCTTTGGGATCATTGGGTTCTGGAAATATATATTTATAATATACTCTATAAAAAGAAAATCCTAAAGATATTATTTCTTTATTAAGAAAACTTTTATTTAATAAATATAAATTCTGAAAGTACAACTTTTGGATTATAGTGGTTTTCCCCCCGTAACCACCCTCCCACCCACAAACCATCCCATCTCCTACTCCCTCTCCCATCCCATTCTTCATTGAGATTCATTTCTTTCTTTCTTTTTTTTTTTTTTTTTTTGACAGACAGGGTGGACCATGAGAGAGACAGAGGGAAAGGTCTTCCTTTACCATTGGTTCACCCTCCAATGGCCGCTGTGGCTGGTGCACTGTGGCCGGTGCACGGTGCTGATCCGAAGCCAGGAGCCAGGTATTTATCCTGGTCTCCCATGCGGGTGCAGGGCCCAAGCACTTGGGCCATCCTCCACTGCACTCCCGGGCCACAGCAGAGAGCTGGACTGGAAGAGGAGCAACTGGGACAGAATCCGGTGCCCCAACAGGGACTAGAACCTGGGGTGCCAGCGCCGCAGGCAGAGGATTAGCCTATTGAGCCGCAGCGCCAGCCCATTGAGATTCATTTCTTATGAAGAAGTGAATTCTGAAAGAGTCCTGAGTAGCATATTTATGACATGATATCTTATCTTTCAATAAAGTATTCTGCTTACTTATTACAACAATTAAGTTTTTTTTGTCAAAACAAGCAGTTGTTTACCTAAAAAATGGCTTCTATGAAATGTGAATTGTGGCTTTTTTCGTCAGTTCATAACTTCCCATTTTCAAATAGCAAAGCGAGGTGGAGGTGGTGTCTCTGTAAGGTGCTGCTGTTATCTCCCCACAGACACAAAAGGCTGAACAGCTATTCATATTCCAAGTCACCTTCTGAGGAGCCACAACTTCCATGAATAGAAAATTTTAATCAATCGTGTCTGCAGGACATGGAGAAGTTCAAGAAAATGACCCACAGGCCAAATCTTTTACAGCACAACATAATGTATCTTCAACCTTTAATAGAAATAGATTTTCAGCAGCTGCTTTCATTCTTTTTACTTGAAAGGCAGAAAGACAGAGACAGACAGAGATCTCTCATCTGCTGGCTCACTTTCCAAATGCCCACAATGGCTAGGATTGGGCCAGGCCAAATCTAGGGGACCGGAACTCAGTATGGGTCTCCCATGGGTGGCAGAGAACCAAATACTTGAGCCGTGCCCTGATTAGCAGGACACTGAATAGGAAGCAGAAGTGGGCCTCAAACCCAGGTACTCCAATATGGGATGCAAGGATTTCTTTTTTTTTTTTTTTTTTTTTTATTGTTTGGATCTTGATTTTTTTTTTTTATCTTTTATTTAATGAATATAAATTTCCAAAGTACGACTCATGGGTTACAATGGCTTCCCCCCCCATACCGTCCCTCCCACCAACAACCCTCCCCTTTCCCACTCCCTCTCCCCTTCCATTCACATCAAGATTCATTTTCGATTATCTTAATATACAGAAGATCAGCTTAGTATACCTTAAGTAAGTATTTCAACAGTTTGCTCCCACACAGAAACATAAAGTGAAAAATAATAGATGATTTTTTTAAAATGATGATGAAATCAGATCAGACCTATTGTCATGTTTAATCCCAGTGAGAGTCAAGTTGGGAATTGAAAATTTCTTTCTTTTTTTTTTTTTTTTTTTTTTTACAGAAGATCAGTTTAGTGTACATTAAGTAAAGATTTCAGTCGTTTGCACCCCCATAGAAACACAAAGTGAAATATACTGTTTGAGTACTCGTTATAGCATTAAGCCTCAGTGTACAGCACGTTAAGGACCGAGATCCTACATGAGGATTTCAAACGGTGTTTTCAACTGCTGCACCATACAGCTGCCCCCTCTCTCGATGGATTTTAATAGAAATAGTACAAAACAGATTTTTAAAATAATGTAATTTTTATTCTGAAATGTATTAATTATAGTAAATTTTGTTTATTAACAATCACCTATTTATTATTATAAACTGTTTAAAATTTGAACACGCCCTTTCAGTATTGAAGGTGTCAAATTATATGACAGTTCATTGAGGATACCTCCGGAATTTGAAAAAAATATGTGTTTATTTGGCTGGCACTGCAGCTCAATAGGCTAATCCTCCACCTGCGGCCAGTTCTAGTCCCAGTCCAGGCGCCAGATTCTGTCCCAGTTGCTCCTCTTCCAGTACAGCTCTCTGCTGTGGCCTGGGAGTGCAGTGGAGGATGGCCCAAGTGCTTGGGCCCTGCACCCGCATGGGAGACCAGGAGAAACACCTGGCTCCTGGCTTTGGATCAGCGCAGCGCAAGGGCCACAGAGGCCATTGGGGGAGAACCATCGGAAGAGGAAGACTTTTCTCTCTGTCTCTCTCACTGTCCACTCTGCCTGTCAAAAAAAAAAGTGATTTATAAAAAAAAAAAATGTGTTATATGACAGAATGACAGAGATGGAGAGGGAGAGAGAGAGAAAAAAAAAAAAAGAGGTCTTCCATACACATTGATTCACCCCTCAAATGGCAGCAGTAGTAGTGGATGATATAGCTAGAAGCCAGGAACTTAGAATTCTACCAGGATCTCCCACACAGGTGGCAAGGGCAGGATCACTGGGGCCATATACTCTGTGGATTTCCAAGGTGTACTATCAAGAAGCCGAAGAGGAAGTAGAGCAGCTGGGACTGAAACCAGTGCTACAACATGGGGTGGTGATGTCACAGCAGAGTCTTAACCTGTTGTTCCACAATCAAATATCATTTCATCTATTAGTTCCTGTGATATTAAAATACAGATAATTTTTTCTCTGGAGAGATTAAAACAATGATTAGATTGATCTTTCCTTAATTTTTTTTAAAAATGTGACAACATATCATAATAATATGAAAGTTTTAATAATAGGGTAATCTGCGTATGATTATAGATTGTGGCAAATATACTATACTAATATATGATGTTAACAATAAAGGAAGGTGCCGGCGCTATGGCACAGCGGGTTAAAGCCCTGGCCTGAAGCACTGGCATCCCATATGGGTGCCAGCTCTAGTCCTGGCTGCTCCTCTTCCGATCCATCTCTCTGCTGTGGCCTGGGAAAGCAGTAGAAAATGGCCTGAGCCCTTGAGCCCCTGCACCCACATGGGAGACCTGGAAGAAGCTCCTGGCTCCTGGATTTGGATTGGCACAGCTCTGGCCATTGCGGCCATCTGGGGAGTGAACCAGTGTATGGAAGACCTCTCTCTGTCTCTACCTCTTTCTGTAACTCTGTCTTTAAAATAAATAAAATAGTGTCCACCTCACTCCAACAGGTTTCCCTCTTGGTGTTCAGTCAGTCGCCACCGATCAGGGAGAACATATGGTATTTGTCCCTTTGGGACTGGCTTATTTCACTCAGCATGATGTGTTCCAGATTCCTCCATTTTGTTTCAAATGACTGGATTTCGTTGTTTCTTACTGCGGTATAGTATTCTAAAGAGTACATATCCCATAATTTCTTTATCCAGTCTATCGTTGATGGGCATTTAGGTTGGTTCCAGGTCTTAGCTATTGTGAATTGAGCTGCAATAAACATTAGGGTGCAGACCTCTTTTTTATTTGCCAATTTAAATTCCTTTGGGTAAATTCCAAGGAGTGGGATGGCTGGGTCGAACGGTAGGGTTATATTCAGGTTTCTGAGGAATCTCCAGACTGACTTCCATAGTGGCTTGACCAGTTTGCATTCCCACCAACAGTGGGTTAGTGTCCCTTTTTCCCCACATCCTCGCCAGCATCTGTTGTTGGTAGATTTCTGCATGTGAGCCATTCTAACCGGGGTGAGGTGAAACCTCATTGTGGTTTTGATTTGCATTTCCCTGATTGCTAATGACCTTGAACATTTTTTCATGTGCCTGTTGGCCATTTGGATTTCCTCTTTTGAAAAATGTCTATTGAGGTCCTTGGCCCATCTCTTAAGTGGGTTGTTGGTTTTGTTTTTGTGGAGTTTCTTGATCTCTTTGTAGATTCTGGTTATTAACCCTTTATCTGTTGCATAGTTTGCAAATATTTTTTCCCATTCTGTCGGTTGTCTTTTCACTCTCCTGACTGTTTCTTTTGCAGTACAGAAACTTCTCAATTTGATGCAATCCCAATAGTAAATTTTGGCTTTGACTGCCTGTGCCTCCCGGGTCTTTCCCAGAAATGGTGGCTTGATCAGCATAGCCCTGACTGTTAATGAACAACTTAATACATTATCCCTCTTAGTAGTTTTTTTATCTGTTCTACTTAATATGACTGGTTTAGATCTGTAATTGATGCACAGTTATTCTTAAGTGTTGAAAATTAACTGAAATGTGATCCCTGTTGAACATGGTGGTGGGAATGGGAGAGGGAAGAGATGTATAATTTAGGACATGCTCAGGCTGACTTGCCCCAAGTGGTGGAGTTGGAAGCATACCAGGGGATTCCAATTCAATCCCATCGAGGTGGCATGTACCAATGCCATCTCACTGTTCCAGGTGATCAGTTTCAGTTCACAGTTGGTCATGGTGAAGGGACTGGGAGTCAAAGGGAGCACTTAGACAAGTCTAGTACCTGCTAACGCTAACTGATGGAGTAAATAAAGGGGAGAGTGATCCAACATGGGAAGTGAGATACTCAGCAGACTCATAGAATGGCAGATGTCCTAAATAGCACTCTGGCCTCAGAATCAGCCCTAAAGGCATTCAGAGCTGGCTGAAGAGCTCATGAGAGTATTTCAGGCATGGAAAGCCAAGACACTCTGGCAAAAGATCTCTGCAAGTGAGATCCCAGTGGAAAGAACAGGTCATCAAAGAAGGAGGTACCTTTCTCTGAAGGGAGGAGAGAACCTCCACTTTGACTATGACCTTGTCTAAACAAGATAAGAATCGGAGAACTCAGAGGGCTTCCATAGCCTTGGAAACTCATGACTAGAGCATAGGGAGATTACTGATGCCATAGACAGGAGTGTCAATTGGTAAAGTCAACAACAGGAGTCACTGTGCACTTACTCCTCATGTAGGATCTCTATCCTTAATGTGCTGTACATCGAGATTTAATGCTATAACGAGTACTCAAACAATATATTTCACTTTGTGTTTCTATGGGGGTGCAAACTGTTGAAATCCTTACTTAATGCATACTAAACTGATCCTCTGTAAAAAAAAAAAAAAAAAAAAAAAAAAATTATCAATTCCCAACTTGACTCTCACTGGGATTAAACATGACAATAGGTCTGATCTGATTTCATCATCATTTAAAAAAAATCATCTATTATTTTTCACTTTATGTTTCTGTGTGGGAGCAAACTGTTGAAATCCATACTTAATGTATACTAAGCTGATCTTCTGTATATTAAGATAATCGAAAATGAATCTTGATGTGAATGGAAGGGGAGAGGGAGTGGGAAAGGGGAGGGTTGTGGGTGGGAGGGACGGTATGGGGGGGAAGCCATTGTAATCCATAAGTCGTACTTTGGAAAATTATATGCATTAAATAAAAGTTTAAAAAAAATAATAAAATAAAATAAAATAAATAAAATAAATCTTTAAAAAAATAAAGGAAAGTGGATATGGAGTATATGGAAACTCTTTGTATTACACAATTTATTTTGAAAGTTAAAACTACTCTGAAATGCACAATTTTCAATATGTATTTATTTTCATTTTTTTGAAAGGCAAAGACAGGCAGGTAGGTACATCTTCCATCCACTGTTCACTCTCCAAATGCAGCAACAACCAAGTCCAGGCCAGTCTGAAGACAGGAGCCTGGAACACAATCCATGTCTCAGATGTGGGTGATAGGGATGCAAGTACTCAAGCCATTATCTGCTCCCTTCTAAGCAAACCCATTACTAGGAAGCTGGATTACAAGTAGAATGGGACAAACAGCACAACAGCCAGCAATGGAATGCATCATAAAACCAGAATTTTTTGGGTCCAGTGTTATGGAGTAGTGGATTAATCTGCGCTTGAGACTCAAACATCCCATATCAGAGCATGAATTGAAGTCCTGGCTACTCCGATTCTGATCCAACTTTCCACTAACATGCCTGGGAAAGCAGGGGAAGATGAACCACGTTGGAGAGCTGCCTGGAGTTCTAAGCTGCTGGCTTCAGCCTGGCCCTGCCTCCGCCATTGTGGCTATTTGGGAAGTGAACCAGAAAATGAAAGACGTCTTTTTTTCTCTGTCTCTTCCTCTTTCTCTGTCACTCTGCCTTTCACATAAATAAATAAATCTTTCTAAAAAACAGGTTTGTGAATAGCTGTTTATGGAAACTGATTTCCAGAAATATTACTTAAGAAAATTCCAGGAAAAAATACTAAGAAACAAATAATGAAACATGTAGCTCAACTGAGAATAAAATTTATGCAGATAACTAGATATCATGAAATTTATATTTTATATATAATAAATATATGTATGATACATAATAAATATATGTATGATATATAAGTTATATAAGTAATAAATCTAGTGATGAAAATCTTATCAGTCTATATTGTATTGCTGGATGTTGGGAAAGGCAGCAATGTCCATGCAGTCTTTCAACCCCTGAAAAACTGCCTAAAAATAGGCCTGAAACATATCTTTACTAAGTGATAAAGAGCCTTCACAGTCTGCTCAGATCTTACTCCCTTGTGGGCTTCAAGTCTGTTTCCAAGTCAACTGTACTTATTTGTTCTGCTTCAGTAGACACTGTGGGTCATGATACACCTGGCCAACTAACTCTACTACTCTAACTGCAGCAGGTAGGCAATGGGGTCTTTTGCCTTCTCCATAACAGCAGACTATGCCCCTACTACCACAGCTTTTAAAACTCATTGGAAAAAGGGACCAAAACTCACTATTAATCCTAGATTTACTCTGTCGTTTGCCCTTGTACATCTAGTGCCTGTGTTAAGTTTAGTATCTCTTCACAATAACTCAAGCAAAGCATGCAGTGGCTGAATATCCAATGGCTGATGTCACTTTGTGGATAGATGAAATATGTTTATTTGGGGGGCATTACATAAAATGGCTAAAGACTTTTATATTCCACAAGGGGTAAGTCTATGTATTATGTGAAGAACTTAAAAATAAATATAGGCAGCGCCATGGCTCAATAGGCTAATCCTCTGCCTGAGGCACCAGCACCCCAGGTTCTAGTTCTGGTCTGGGCGCCGGATCTGTCCTGGTTGCTCCTCTTCCAGTACAGCTCTCTGCTGTGGCCCGGGAGTGCAGTGGAGGATGGCCCAAGTGCTTGGGCCCTGCATCCGCATGGGAGACTAGGAGAAGCACCTGGCTCCTGGCTTCGGATCAGCATGGTGTGCTGGCCACAGCGCGCCGGGCACAGTGGCCATTGTGGGGTGAACCAACGAAAAAAGGAAGACCTTTCTCTCTGTCTCTCTTTCTCACTGTCCACTCTGCCTGTTAAAAAAATATAAAGCTTTATGCCATGCCAATTTAAAAAATGAAAATAAACACCAAAGGAAAACAAAAAAACAAAAAAAGGTTTAAACATGGGTTGACTCCAGTGAAGAATGGAATGTCACTGGCTGCTATTTTATATCTAATGAAAACTTTGTTTCATGAACCTTTGTTATCTAAAGTAACAAAAATTAAATAAATTTTAGAATAGGTTAAATCACTAACTTTTTTTTTCCCCTGGAAATCCCTAAGAATCAACTGATTTTTTTCTTGGTACAATTTTCACCATATTTCTTTTATTGTCCTATGATGAGTAATTATAAACAAATGAGATTTTGGAAGAAATAGTTGTTCAGGCGCGGTGCTGTGGCATAGAGGGTAAAGCTGCAGCCTGCAGTGTCAGCATCCCATATGGACGCCAGTTCAAATCCTGGCTGCTCCACTTCTGATCCAGCACTCTTCTATGGCCTGGGGAAGCAGTATAAGATGGCCCAACTCCTTGGGCCCTTGCACCCAGGTAGGAGACCAGAAGATGCTCCTGGCTCCTTGCTTCGGATCTGCACAGCTCCGGCTGTGGTGGCCAATTGGGGAGTAACCAGTGATTGGAAGACCTCTCTCTTTCTGCCTCTCCTTCTCTCTCTGTGTAACTCTTGCTTTCAAATAAATAAATAAATGTTTAAAAAAGAAAAGAAATAGTTGCTCAATCTCAAACAAAATCCTCATTGGGTTATATTTTGATATTTTGGTTAAAATATACTTTGATTAGAAGGTTTTGTTTTTATTTTACAGGCAGAGTGGACAGTGAGAGAAAGAGACAGAAAGAAAGGTCTTCCTTTTCTGTTGGTTCACCCCCCAATGGCTGCTGAGGCTGGTGCGCTGCAACTGGCACACCACGCTAATCCAAAACCAGGAGCCAGGTGCTTCTCCTGGTCTCCCATGGGGTGCAGGGCCCAAGGACTTGGGCCATCCTCCACTGCACTCCCGGGCCACAGCAGAGAGCTGGACTGGAGGAGGAGCAACTGGGACAGAATCTGGCACCCCAACCAGGACTAGAACCTGGGGTGCCGATGCCGCAGACAGTGGATTAGCCTATTGAGCCATGGCGCCGGCTGCTTAGAAGTTTTAAAAAGTCACCAGACAAGGATGCCCACTCTCACCATTGCTAATCCTCTAGGTTTTGGGCAGAGCCCTTGGGCAAGAAAAATAAATGAAAGGTATACAAATTGGAAAGAAGGAAATCAAACTATCCTTATTTGCAGATTAGATGATCCTATATATAGAGGATCCAAAAGACTCCACTGAGAGACTATTGGAACTCATAAAACAGTTCAGTAAAAAGTGGCAGGATATAAAATCAACACACAAAAATCAATATCCTTTGTATACACAATGTCATAGCTGAGAAAGAATTTTTTAAGATCAGTCCCATTCACAATAGCTCCAAAAAAATTAAATATCCTGGAATATTTCATAAGAAATCTTCAGAAAAGTGAAAGGTGTCAAAGATTTCTATGATGAAGATTACAAACACCTAGAAAGAAATAGAAGGAGACATTAAAAAAATGGAAAAATCTTCCAGGTTATTGGATTGAAAGAATGAATATCATCAAAATGTCCACACTACCAAAAGCAATTTACAGATTCAATGCCATCTCAATTAAAATTCCAATGATATTCTTTACAGATCTAGAAAAAAATGATGCTAAAATTCATATGGAAACACAAGAGACCCCAATGGCTAAAGCAATGTTATACAACTAAAACAAATTCTCTGCCATCACAATACCTGGTTTTAAGACATACTACAGGGCAGTCTGGTAGTGGCAGAAAACCAGACACGTAAACCAATGAAACAGAATAGAAACTCTAGAGATAAATCAATGCATCTACAACCAACTTATCTTTGACAAAGGAGCTAAAATCAATCCCTGGAGCAAAGACTGTCTCTTTAACAAATGGTGCTGGGAAACTGTATATCCAAATGCAAAAGTATAAAATTAGATCCATACTGTACATATTACACAAAACTCCACCCAAATAGATCAAAGATGTAAATCTATGACTCCATATCATCAAATTACTAGAGCACAATGGGAAAACACTGCAAGGCACTAGCATAGGCAAAGTTTCTTGGAAAAGAACCCAGAAGCACAAGCATTCAAAGTCAAAATTGACAAAAGGAATAACATCAAGATAAGAAGCTTCTGCACTGCAAAAAGAAACCTTCAGAAAAGAGACAACTGACAGAATGGGAGAAAATTTTTGCAAACTATGCAACTGATAAAGAGTTAACATCCAGAATCTATAAAGAGCTCAAGAAATTCAACATCAACAAAACAAACAATCCAGTTAAGAAATGGACAAAAGACTTGAAAGGCATTTTTCAGGAGAGGAAATTCAAATGGCCAAAGAAACTTAAGAAAATGCTCAGGATCACTAGCCATCAGGGAAATGAAAATCAAAACTACGGTGAGGTTTCACCTCACAGCAGTTCAATGGCTCACATACAGAAATTAATAAACAACAAATGCTTGCTAGGACGTGGGGAAAAAGGTACCCTGGTCCACTGTTTGTGGGAATATAAATTGGTACAGCCACTGTGGAAGACAGTATGCAGATAACTCAGAAATCTGAATATAGATTACTATATGATCCAGCCATCCCACTCCTGGGAATTTACCCAAACTAAAAGAAATTGGTATATTAAAGAGTTATTTGTAACCCCATGTTCATTGCAACACAATTCACAATAGCTAAAATATTGATTCAACCCAGATGTCCATCAATTGTTGACTGGATAAAGAAATGATAGTATATATACATTACAGAGTACTACTCAGCTGTAAAAAAAAAATGAAATCCTGTCTTTTGCAACAAGATGGATGCAACTAGAAACCATTAGTGAAATAATCCAGTCACAAAAATACAGATATAATATGTTTTGCATGATCTAAGATAACTAATAGAGTACCTGAAATGTAATATATTAGAGTGAAACAGACATTTTGAGATTTAATGATTGTTTACAACCCTTGTCTCTTCTGTAGAGGAACAGTGTTTTGTTTGTTTGTTGTTTTTACAGAATTTTTTTTGTTTGTTGTTGTTTTTCTCTTCATACTATTTGTTGAACTCTTTTACTTAGTTTATGGTTAATTATACAATCTACAATCATTAAGTAAACTGAAAATAGGTCTTTATTAAGAGTCAGAATGTGAGAGGGAGAAGGGGGAAGGTTTGGAGCCTGGGTGGGAGGAAGAGGGAGGGAGGAAGTGTCATTATTTTCCTAATTCTGTATATAAGATGAAACTTGTAGAACTTAAATAAAATTTAAAAAAAAAAGAAAAAAGCTTTAAAAAGTCAATAAGTTAATAGATTTTGTTTAAACTTGAAAACTAAAATAAGTTGTAGTGTACTTTGCAAGACTATTAAGAGAATAAATTATTAGTGATAAAATTTACACTCAATGTTTTATACTTTTCTACTTCCTCTGGAACTCTTCAGACTTTGATTATGGATGCTAAGAACTTAAAATTTTACAGAAATGACATCCAAGGGGGAGCAAATACAAGTTGAGATATTTATGTCAAAATCTTTATCACCTTAACCAAGATCATATACAGGCCTTCCCAGGGGATGCTTTGCTTGTGATAGGATCTTCCCCATTTTAAGTCAGTTAGAGCAGTTCATGAGCAAGCTCTCTGCAGTACCAAATGCTTTCTCCTTTTGCCAGCTATGGTTACCCACTGTTATCTGCTTTATAAAAAAGGTTTAAATCTGAAATAAAATATACAATTAGAAGTTCATACACACACAGTATTATTATTTCACTCCATGAACTTTCCAACAAATTGCACATTAAACTGCATCTTTTCCTGGTTCAATAAACATAAACACATGGGGGTTGGTTAATTACTAACAATGGTAATTAATTAGCTGCATCTATGGCTTTCTTTGGAGATGTTCATGTAATTCACAAATGAAAACTGAAACAAGCATTTTTTTTAAATTAAATGAATTGTAAATACTGTTGATTTTTCCTCTAACTAATCTTTTTCAAGGAATAGGCCATATATAACATAATCATAAATCCATTTTAGTTTTATCAGAGCTTTGACTTCTAGAGGTGTTTTAGCTAACTTTGTTTGGGATTTCCATTACTGAATCCACTCTAAGGTATTTGCTGCTTGATCACAATATTAGAGGAAAAAGAAGTTTAAATTAAATGCACTTCATATTACAGATGAGTTATTTACACTTAATAATTCTATGCACTTACTCAGAGTTATTTCCAAGGTAGAGAAAAAATATTACATTTATCAAGCAGCCATCCCTTTAAAAAACATGCTTTGAATGAAAAGAAATCCTAAATAGCCATTATAATTAAAAACAGCATTATATATATAGTAATAAATCTTTGATATAAATAGAATACCAAAAATTTGAATAAGATTAAGGCAAGTTTTAAAATCTGCTAGGAGCAGGAATTCAGCCTGTTGGCTAAGGTACCCACACTTCATATCAGAGTATCAGTTCGATATCCATTTCTGCCTCCCTCCTCCAGCTTCTGGCAAAGGCAGACCCTGGAAGGCAGCAATGATGACTCACTTAATTGGCTTCCTGCCACCCATGTGGGAGATCTGAATTGAGATCATCGGTCCCAGTTTTGGCTAGGTATAGCCCAGGCCATGGATGGCATCTGGGGAGTGAACAAGAGCTTTATTCCCTATCTGTTTCTTCATTTTTCAAATAAAACATTAAACTTAAAATAGAAATATGTTTTCCAGTGTAGGACACAGGATATGGGCAGGGAGCAGTGACATTTGGAAACTCAAATGCTTATTGTTTATTGTTGAAACTTCTCATGAAGAATGTCAGAGTTTCTAAAGAGGATGGAATCTATTAATAAATACCTTAAAATCAAGTAAAAAATATAATTAAGTAAAAATTTTTAAAAACTCTTTGCACTCTGTAAGTAAAATAGTTTAATTGTATTAAAATATACCTAAATAAAATTGATTAAAATAAAAAGGTGACCTTATTTTTTAATTTTTTTTTTTATTTTTTATTTTTTTGACAGGCAGAGTTAGACAGTGAGAGAGAGAGAGACAGAGAAAAAGGTCTTCCTTCCGTTGGTTCACCCACCAAAGGCTGCTAATGCCGGCATGCTGTGCCAATCCAAAGCCAGGAGCCAGGAACTTCCTCCTGGTCTCCCATGCAGGTGCAGGGCCCAAGCACTTGGGCCATCCACCACTGCCTTCCCGGGCCACAGCAGAGAGCTGGACTGGAAGAGGAGCAACCGGGACTAGAATCCAGGGTGCCAGCGCCGCAGGTTGAGGATTAGCCTAGTGAGCCACGGCACCAGCCTATTTTTTTTTTTTTAAAGATTGTATTTATTTGTGAGGTAGAGTTACAAATAGTGAGAGGGATAGACAGAAAAATCTTCTGTCCGCTGGTTAACTCCCCAAATGGTCGCAACAGCTGGAGCTGTGCCAATCCAAAGCCAGGAGCCAGGAGCTTCTTCTGGGCCTCCCAGGCGGGTGCCGGGGCCCAAGGACTTGAGCCATCTTCTACTTCTTTCCCAGGCCATAGCAGAGAGCTGGATCAGAAGAGGAGCAGCCGGGACTCAAACTGGCACTCATATGGGATGCCAGTGCTGCAGGCAGAGGATTAACCTACTGGGCCACAGCACCGGTCCCCCAAAAAAGGTGCCTTTATTAAATCCCACTCCCTCTTGCCTCCCTCAGTAGAGAGGATTTCACTGGCTAAGTGCACATCCAAATACCTCTGTCATGGAAGAACTCATGTCAGCTTGAGCTTGTGGCCCAGAGACACTTTCCAGAGCATGCCAACATTCATGAAAAGCTTTGCACCATAGTCAACTTATTCGTCTCTGTTCTATGTGAAGATGATCCAGAAATCTCGACTTGTATTTTCTATTTATGTATAGCTAGGCATGATAATACTAATGTTTGTTGAACCTCATTGATAGGTTCACATCATCAAAATTAAGAAAGCTGTTTAGGCAGTGTCTAGTTTGACCTATGTCCTCAGGAAGCTAACTAAAATTGAAACATTTATATTTACAACTTTCTCACGTCAAATGTGAAGCTAAACAGATTTTTCAAGCAAAAATTACTGCTAAATGTATCATAATAATTTTAGTCAGTCCTTGACCATAGCACTCTAATACCTGGAACTCTTATTATTCAAATATTCTCCACTGATAATCTTCAGTCTATTGTCTACTCCTCATTATTCAACAGAATGAATGAACACCAACCCTCCATCATCTGGAGTACTTAGAATATTCTGTCTTGTGTCCGTTATTGTTTTTCCCTTTAAGTTATCTGATGCTGCGGTTTTGACCTTTGCAGGCGGCTATTTCTTTCTCTCCAATACACTGTTGGGTAACCCAAAGGGAATAGTGAAGGCCTAGAAATCATTTCAGTGGGTCAGGCATCTGACACATTCCATCTCGGAGTGCCTGGGCTTGAGTCCATGCTCTTCTCTTGATCTAGCTTCCTGTTAATGTGCACCCTGGGAAGCAGCAGGTGATGGCTCAAGAACCTGTAGCCCTGCACCCTCATGAAAGGTGCACAAGGATTTCTTTCAGTCTGGCCTAGTCCCAGGTCTTGTGTGCATTTGGGAAGTAAGCCCAGCAGATGGATATTTCTCCTTTGTCTTTCAAATAGAGTAAGCAAACAAAAAAAAGGGATCTTTTAATGCTGATATGCACAGGAACTCAAAAAAAGCTGCTTTTGAAGCATTCTTTTGTATTGACTGATGAGGAAATTTTATTTAGCTGAGGGTTAATCTTGTGATTATAAAGAAAATGGAAAAGTCATAAAAATTACAAGAAAAGTAAGAAAAAAGGAAATTAGAGGATGACAGGGAGGGAGGAAGGGTATGGTAGGAAGTATCATGCTCTTAAAACTGTATATACGAAATGCATGAAATTTGTTCCCTTTATATAAATAAAGACAAAAAATTTTAATAGATGCAAAAAAATAATAAAAATCATTTTACTTACATCCATATTTTCCTCCTTTTCTGTTATCTGAACTCATCCCAATTCAAGCTGTGTTCTAAGTTACAAATACATCATGCCTCTACTTTGTTAAAATTTTTTCGAAAGTTCTCCTCTGGTATAAAATAAATTTAAATCTTTGAGTGGTTATCTCCTCACCTCATCAAAATGTATAATTAAATTGAAACTCAGTCCGAATTTTGTCAAATATACAAATTTATATTTAAAATATCCAGGGGCCAGCACTGTGGAGTACAAGGAAAATCCACTGTCTGCTGTGCCGGCATCCCATATGGGCACAGGTTCTAGACCTGGCTGCCCCACTTCTGATCCAGCTTTCTGTTATGGCCTGGGAAAGTAGCAGAAGATAGCCCAAGCCCTTGCGCCCTTGCACCTACATGGAAGACTCGGAAGAAGCTCCTGGCTTTGGATTGACCAAGTTCCAGCCATTGAAGCCATTTGGGGAGTGGACCAGTGGATGGAAGACCTCTCTCTCTCTCTCTCTCTCTCTCTCTCTCTGTCTCTCTGGTTCTGCCTCTCTGTAACTTTGCCTTTCAAATAAATAAGTAACCCTTAAAAAATCCATTAGAAAGCAGCATGAACAGTCTGTCAATTTATTCACTAAGTTCTCTTTTTTTTTTCATGCAGTCTTGCCTCCTGTGTGGGAAGTTAAACCAAGGCATATGGGACCACATTCCATAGGTTGAGCTCTATAGCATTATAATTTATCAGGAAATATCAATCTCCTCTAACCAACAATACTAACAATGCTGACTAATAAGCTACCATTTCACTGCTGGTAGCTCATTTCTGATATTTGCACTAAGGCAAAGCTTTATGTATTGATAGAATATGGCTAGCAGAAGGCAATAGTACAACAATGTCTCTGAAGTGTGTCTGTTCTGAAATAATGTCAACTGACAACTCCTCAATAAAAAACTTATTATAGATTAGAAAAATGAGATAACTAGAATAAGCTTGATATACTTTCTACACTAAGGTTTCTGAAATTACAGATATATTTGAAATGATTCTGATTTGCTTTCCATTTTATTACATTTTATTCATAGAAATGGTTTACATGCTTTTCAGTACAAACCCATTAAGAAGAGTATTAATTTAAAAAGAAAAGTGCTACCTTTTTAGTTACCTAAAAGGGATTGTCATGATTAGTTAAGCTGAATAAATTGATGTCACCTTAGTTAAAAAAAGTTTGGAGTTCAACGCTTAGAGAATAAAGAGAATAAAAGGTAAGTTGTTAAGAAAAGGATCATGGGACCAGCACTGTGGCATGGTGGGTAAAGCTGCCGCCTGCAGTGCCTGCATCCCATATAGGCACCGGTTCGAGTCCCAGCTACTCCACTTCCAATCCAGTTCTCTGCTATGGCTTGGGAAAGCACTAGAGGATGGCCTAAGTCCTTGGGCCACTGCACCTGCCTAAGAAACCCAGATGAAGCTCCTGGCTCCTGGCTTGAGATCAGTGCAGCTCCGACCATTGCAGCCAATTGAGGAGTGAACCAGCAGACGGAAGACCTCTGTCTTTCTCTGCATCTCCTTCTCTCTGTGTAACTCTGACTTTCAAATAAATAAATAAATCTTTTTTTTTAAAAAAAAGAATAGGATCGCTTGTGACATATAGGAAAATATGAGGATTAGGAGCCATAAGAACACCACAAGGAGGAAATCACTAGCCACACTTTTAGGTCAAAGGCTGAAAAGCAAACAACATCAACTTTTACAAAGAACCAAAACCAAACAAGATCTTTTGATTTAATTTCAATTTTTTTAACATTTATTTCAGAATAAACTCTGAAGACAAAAATTGTTAGACACCAATACAAAGAGTTCCTATAACCATATGGGCATGTTTTATACTACGGATTGTCAAAAATCATCTTGGACTTTTTCGGCACTACAAGTGTGAGCTCATATTATAAACTAATTCATTAGCAAAAATATAAAAGGATAAGTTATTTTTGAAAAAAATTACATTTAGGTAATTTTATGGAAAATATATGTAAAAAATCAGCCATAAAGTTCAATTTTGTTCATCTGTAATAGTTCAACAGATTCTTTCACAAGAATCTACTTATTGTGAGAGATATAAATCATAGATTAATAAAATGATCCTATGAGGTAGGCCTTACTGTGTAGCAGCTGCACTGGCAGATTTGGTACACTTGTACTGCATACCAGAATGATGGGATGGAGTCCCACCTCCACTTCTGATCCAGCTTCCTGCTACAGGGCACCCTGGGATGCGGATGGCCCAAGTACTTGAGTACTTGTCACCCAAATGGCAGAACTGAATGGAGTTTGTGGCTCCTGGCTTTGGTCTGGAAAAGCCCTGGCTATGGTGTACATCTGGAGAGTGAATCCATCAAATAAATAACTAAGCTCTAAAAAAATTAAGTGGTCCTACATACAAGAAGTCTTCAAAAAGTTTATGGAAAATTGTGGGGAGCAACTCGGACTAGACTGTTACTCGATTTAAGACTTATTCTATGCATCTGCTTTCCCACAATATGGCGCTGGGAGAGGAGAAAACAGCTTCTACACAGCTGCCTCCAGTTCAACCAATAAGCAGCAGGACCTGCTCCTGATTGGAGAAGAGCAGCGTACTCGGCATGTGGGTAGCAGAGTTGGGATTGGTGGAAAAGGACTATAAAGGAGGAGAGAGACAACATGCACCAGGAACATCTATCTGAAGGAACACCTGTGCAGCCCCCGAGAGAGCCGGCCGGCGGTGTGCCGCTCCCCCGCGGAAGTGGGGAAAGTGGCAGGGGGAACCGCCCTTCCACGGAGGTGGAAGGGACGGTAGCCAACCCGGGAAGAACCAGCAGCAAACCCGGGGAGGGCCGAGCAGACAAAAGAACAGTGCAGGGTCCTGTGTCGTTCCTCCACGAAGACGGGGAGCGACAGAAAATGTGTATTATAACAAAACTATGCATGGATTTGAAATTATTCTGCACTGAAATACATTTAATTCCATCTTTCCATAAGTGTTTTAGAGTACTTTCATATAAGTATCATTCATCTTTATCCATATGTTGGTTTCATTAAACTTTTGATTCCCATTGGACATTTTTGGTGATTTTTTGCAAATGTACATTCCTATAAATTCCTATAAAGTGAAAATTCTTTATTAATATGATATAGTCAAAAGTAGTTTCAAAATAATCTTTCTTCGACGATCTTAATCTGAAGCATAATTTGTGTAAGTGAAATTAGCAATATAGTAGAATCACTGTGACTCTGAATACAATAATAGATTGAGAATTATGTTTGTTTATAAACCTCATCTTATTTGAGAGGTAGAGGCAAGAGCTGTGATCAAAACCCATAAAAATATCACCATGTAACATCAATTTTACCTTTAGATAATAATCTGCTCTTACTTATATTTCAAAAACCTGTTTTTGTTTATTTTTCAAAGCTTATTGGCCAGCTCACAAGTCTCTAGAGTGGTGATCCAGTCAGGCTCAATTTCTTCATTCTTTCTCTTTTCTATCAAACCTAAACAGCAACACAAAAATCTCAGGAAAATAGTCCTGGTTATAACTGTTAGCCTCGCTGTATAGCTGAGAAGAGTCCCATAGAATTCTGTAGAAAATATTGCATGCAGACTGATTTTTACCATTTGCAGATAACTTGCTTGTTTTTATGCTGTTTTATGGTTTTATTTCTTGATGCTATAGACATCATGGCCGTGAGCTGAGAGACTGACACTGCTCTAGAGGAAAGCTGCGTTCTGTGGTTAATGAAACTGATGCGTATTTGCTTTCTAGCACATTTGATTATTGTTTTCTGATTCCTGAATTTAGATTTCAATGATTCATTTTCAACAAAATTTCAATTTGCCAAAAAAAACTGTATATTTAGATAATGAAAATATAAAATATTCACATATTGGAAATAAAAGGAATTATCATGTAAGAAATGTTTGGTATTTAATATATGTATTGCTTAAACAGAAAGGTATCTTTGTGGTAGATATTTGACTGTGAAGGCAGGGCATTATAGTGAGCTACAAATTCAGTTTCCTTCTGTATAATACTGTTAAATAATTTTAGAAAAATAAATTACACCATTTATGCATCAGTTTTACTATTCATTGTGCTGTTATTACCAGCTGCCTTATTTTCTCACAATAGACTGTTAATTCAAGGTGATATGAGTTCAATTATCATACAAACTCCAACTTTGCACAAATAAGCTATGATCAGTTGCATGATCCAACCAACATGTATCTTCTACCAATATATTTTCCCAGAGCAGTATAAAAGTAATATCACTGCTCATGTGGAAATACATCCATCTTTGCTTCTTTTACTATAAAATTGATCTGACAAAGCTATAATATTTTAAATATTTAAACTGTCTTAATGTTACTAATTTGAATGGAAACATACAATTTGAAAAGGCAATGTATAACACAGAATATTAAATATATCATGGCAATTAATTTTAATGAAATCCAATCAAAGTTTCATATAGTTTAAAAGACAGGGAGTAAACAATTCTACAATGTTCAGGAATATTCTCTTAAGAAAAGTATCTAATGAATTGAAACTCGAAGAATTGAGTATTGTTCTAAAAATGCTATAAAGTATTCTAGCTTCTATTAATTTTATGAATGTTCATATCTCTTTTAGAAAAACCCCTTTTTAGTTTACATTTTTTATTGTGATTTGTGATCGATAAGGAATCAGGACTGCTTGGAGTGATGTATAAATCTCTATTAAAGTATAGCTAACATGGAAAACACTTAAGTGTCAAAAACTACAGTTTATACTTATTCAAAAATAAATGACATTTACTACATCTATAATGTGTATATTTTAATGTGTAGAGTCTGAAATTATTACCTACTCTCATGCTAATAGGTTAACCTGCCACCAATATATGAATGCTGGTGGAAGCAATGAGATTCTTTAGGCAAAAACAAAGGACAGGTTAATGCTCACAGCACTAGCAGTGTTTACAGTATGATCACTACTCATGCTTTTGGAACTTAAAATCGCAGAGGGATATGCAAAAAAAGCCCCCAGTGCATCTGCACATGCAGTGGCTTGAATTAGAGGAAAACTCCAAAGTCAGAAAAACCATTCTTCCATAAATGGCTTCAAGCAAACCGATCAAACTTTGTCTTCAGGACAATCATCTTTATTACACTTGTCAGGAAACAAGTCTACTCCCAAAGACAGTCCCAAAGGCAGCTAATTCTCTGTCTTCTGAGATCATTTCTGTAATCGTGTATCACTAAAGATAGTCTCTGAAAAGGCAGCCAGTCCCTCTATTAAGATGCACAGAAATGCAAGATACAGAAAGTTGTTTCACAACAATAAGCTATATTTCAAGGATTTTTCTAAAACTGAATATACCTAACAGTCTGTCAAGAAAAAAATCAGAATTATGATTATGATTATTATTATTTGAATATTGAAGCAAAGCTTAATGAAGAGAAGTACATCTTATAAAACACACAGGTATCTTAGGAAAGAACTCTGCATTCAGACTAGAGTTTTATGGATGAGAGTCTGTCTTCTGTTTCTCCTCCAATTATACACTTTCTGGGATATTGCAGGGTGGAGGGCTTTCAGGGTATGGAACTCTTCACAGAACTTCATGGCCAGTGCCGTGGCTCACTAGGCTAATCCTCCGCCTTGCGGCGCCAGTACACCGGGTTCTAGTCCCTGTCGGGGTGCCGGATTCTGTCCCGGTTGCCCCTCTTCCAGGCCAGCTCTCTGCTGTGGCCCGGGAGTGCAGTGGAGGATGGCCCAAGTGCTTGGGCCCTGCACCCCACGGGAGACCAGGAGAAGCACCTGGCTCCTGCCATCAGATCGGCGCAGCGGCCATTGGAGGGTGAACCAACGGCAAAGGAAGACCTTTCTCTCTGTCTCTCTCTCTCACTATCCACTCTGCCTGTCCAAAAAAAAAAAAGAAACACCATTTCTTCACAGAACTTCACAGTAGCCCTGTTGATGAAGGGCAGACAAGATTCCCCTAAGCTGTGCCAAGGGAGAGGGCTGGGACCCACCCAACTGTGTTATTGAACAATGGCAAGACTTGATTTGTACATACTGATTTGCTTCCAAAGCTTGCTTCTTTGTTCCATCTCACAGAAACTCCCATTTTTTTCTTTGGCTCTTCATACACAAACAGGTTCATAACTACCTAGCTACCTTAATATCCCCCTTTAAGACAAATAACCCACAATCTTTTTTTAAGATTTATTTTATTTATTTGAAATACAAAGTTACAGATAGAGGTAGAGCCAGAGAGAGAAAAAGGGGTCTTCCATCTGCTGGTTCACTCCCCAAATGACCACAACCACCAGAGCTGAGCTGATCCAAAGCCAGGAGCCAGGAGCTTGTTCGGGGTCTCCCAGGTGGATGCAAGGGCCCAAGGACTTGGGCCATCTTCTATTGCTCTCCCAGGCCATAGAGAGAGCAGAATCACAACTGGAGCAGCCAGGACTCAAACTGGCACCCATATGGGATGCCAGTGCTGCAGGCTGGGGCTTTAACCTGCTGTGCCACAGCACCAGCCCCATAACACATAATCTTTTGGGGGTAACATGGATGAAGGTCCATCTTCTATATTTTCTTCAGAGCTGATATATGGGCATCAAGCTGCCTTTGGGTATTCTTTCCTTGCTGTCTGTCCGAGGTAATGAAGGAAAAGACTGTATCAACAAACCTTCTCTAATCCTGGAGTCCATGATGTCACATTCCATGTACCCATCCAGTAAACCCCTTCTAGTCCAAGACGTCCTGCTGCCTTGAACTGTGGCGTTTTTCCTAATCTCTGGATACTCTTTTCCTTTCTTGACCTCCAGTTAGATCAATTTTCATCACCATCTGTTTCACACTATTGAGACACCATTGAGTATGTTAATTTTTTATTCATGTTTCTTATCTGTAGCATTTTTAACCATATAAAAATACATGCCAGTGTTTTTGTAAAGATACTAGATGAGAAAAGAAATATTATAACTATAAAACGTTTTTTCTGAAATTCTCTAATACTGAAATTATGTCAGCAATTTATGTAAAACATAATTCTTCAGAACATCATAAAAGTGTGAAGGATATAAATTCATGTTATTTGTGGGAAATTATTTAGAACATGAAACTAAGACGCTTGCTTTAATCAATCATCAACACAGATTTAAGGACATCCTATTATTTTCCACTCACTGTGATTTATGCTAGGAATAAGACTAAATTTGCCATCATATATGACCCCAAAAGCTTCACAACCTTGAAGAGTAGAAACTAGTACTTGTATAGCATATTCCATTCTACTCTACTTTTCTATAAATATATCCAGTGAATAACAATGGTAAACTGGGAGAACTTGTTGCTGATTTCATTGCATTAGTGAGGAGCTAGAGACTGAGAAGTATCTTAAACAAGTTCATGCATCCAGTAAATAAGAGACTTGGTAATGACTAAAATGTCCTCCATGGGATTCAAACTTCTCTTGTTAGGGCTGGGCACTGTGGCACACAGCAGGTTAAGCTTTTGCTTAGGAAGCACATATCTTTCATCAAAGCGCCTGGGTTAAAGTCCTGCTTCTGCTTATGCGCCACCTTCCTGCCAATTCATACCCTGCGAGGCAGCGGATGATGGCTGAAGGACTTGGGTCCCTGCCATCCATGTGGAAGATGGAGACGGAGCTCGCGGCTCTTGGCCTTGGCCAGCCTTAGCCCATGCAGTTGAGGGCAGGCATGTGGAGGAATGAACCAGCAGATGGAGGATTTCTATCTAATCATCTACCTATCATCCATCTATAACTTATCTCTTTCTATTTTCCTTTCTCATTCACCCTGCCTTTCAAATAAATAAAGATAAATAAGCTTGATAAAATGAAATTCCATTGGTTTTTTCTAAACTAATGAAGATGAGGATGAACAAACTTTTGAAAATGGCCACTGGTGGTTTCATAAATGCCTTTAATGGCGCTTGAATCTTTGCTTATCCTCAGAGAACTTGGCTGACACTGTTATTTTTTTCTCATTACTACAGCTGTCTTGTTTTTTCAAATGTTATACTTTGGCTACCAGCTTTAGCAACTTTATAAAGCACAATGGAGGCATCCTGAATACGTCCATAAAAATGAAAGAATGCTGGATAATCAGTTCAGATTATTTTCAAATGATATACTCTGCTACAGATCTCTGGGAAGATCTAAGAATTAATTATTTCAGAACCTTTAAGTCAGTTAATGTACATGAGATTAAGCAACAAGCACTTTAACATTTTACTGTTTCTAAATAGGCAGATAATTACTTATGTCAGATTATAGGAATTGTTAAAATTAAAAGCTGAAAAAAGTTAAATTTCTGAATGCCAAACCCTAGTTCAAAGATGACTTGATGTCCTTTATAGTAATTGGAATTAATTATTTAGAAGGACAAACTGACAGACTTGTTGGCAGAAAATATCTTTGGGAGAGACTGTCTTGCGTATAAGCAATGCAACATTAAAAAAATTTAATATAGAAGGAGTGCCCCAGGAGGACTTGATTTATTCAAGAAGTATTAAAATGCAGATTTATTGCCCATTTACCAGTTTTCCTGAGCATACATGTTAAATTTCATTTGAGTTTTCATTTAGTGGCAAAACATGTTTGCCTCTGACAATTTCTACTTTAAATTTAATTGCAGGCACTTAATAGAACCAGCTATCTGTATTTCTTTTCTACAAACCAGATATAAATCTTTTTCATCTCAAAAATATCAAGAAGGGTCATATATTGTGTGCTTTCTTTATTTCTCATGAACATGATTTTATTTAATAATCTAGTAACATGCTCACAGAAGTTAAATTCTTGACTCAGAATATCATTTCTGATGCTACTTCCCCAATAAAATCTTAGCTAAACTTCCCAGGTTATTTTATGCATGTTTCTGTCTTCTCACTATGCATTACATATGTTCTAGAAAGCAATTTATTCCACTGAATTGTATGTAATATTTTATTTTTTATCCATGGACCCTTAAACTCTTAGAAGGATGATTTGGTCATTATTTATTATTTTAAGACTTTATTGTACTTGTCCTTTTTTAAAAAAATTGGTGGGTCTATCATTCACAATCACCTCTATGTTTGTTACCTATATCTGTATAGCAAATGACTCCAAAGCATAGCAACTTAAAACATGAAGCATTTATGGTTTCATAGTTTCTTTGGGTCAGTAACTTAAGATTTATTTACCTGGATGGTTTTGCCTATGGGCTTCTAATAAGGTTTCAGTCAATATGTCAGCCTGGGCTGTGGTCATCTGAAGTTTCCAAGATGACTGACTCTTGTGGGATATGATAGGAGATGACGTGGCCTGTCAAAAGGGCTGCAAGAGTGTCCTCACATGACAGTAGCTGGCTTCTCCCAGAGTTTGTGACAGAACAGATAGAGTGTGGGGAGCAACTCGGACTAGACTAAGTTACTGGAATTAAGACTTATTCTATGCATCTGCTCTCCCACAATATGGCGCTGGGAGAGGAGGAAACAGCTTCTATACAGCTGCCTCCAGTTCAACCAATAAACAGCAGGACCTGCTCCTGATTGGAGGAGAGCAGTGTACTCGGCGTGTGGGTAGCAGAGTTGGGATTGGTGGAAGAGGACTATAAAGGAGCAGAGAGACAACATGCACCAGGAACATCTATCTGAAGGAACACCTGTGCAGCCCCCGAGAGAGCCGGCCAGCGGTGTGCCACTCCCCCGCGGAAGTGGGGAAAGTGGCAGGGGGAACCGCCCTTCCACGGAGGTGGAAGGGACGGTAGCCAACCCGGGAAGAACCAGCAGCAAACCCGGGGAGGGCCGAGCAGACAAAAGAACAGTGCAGGGTCCTGTGTCGTTCCTCCACAAAGACGGGGAGCGACAATAGAGCAAGCAGGAAGCCACAATAATTTTGTCTAGTGCCAGAGACACTATATTAATTTCACTTAAAGTCTCCAGTAAGCCCAGCATGCATGACAGATAGGATGTGGTGGGGTAAATTTGGTTCTAATTCTGAAGTGGGGGTTAAATGGTTTGCAGACCTATTTTGAGCCATCGCACTCATCAAACTTAAACATCTATCATGGTTAAAAATCTTTGTTTTCAATGATTATTTCAAGGTCTTCAGTTTACAATTTATATCTTCCTTCCTTCCGAGTTATACTGGGTGGAACATTGGGTCAAAGTGTGTAAGATCATGGTTATCTTTCATTTACCCTTAAATTTAATAGTGAATATGAATCTTTCAGTACACTAATCCTCAGCTTCTCCTTTTGAGACCTATAGAAGTAGATTATAAGAATTTTATAGAATTAAATTAAGATTTGTACATAAGGCGTTTAGCATTATGACTGCTGAATAGTAAGAGATTATTGAATGTTAATGGTGGTTGTTCTAATATTTAACAGACTGAAGAGTCTCTACCCCATGATTTTTCTCTGCTCAGATCCTGCCTGATTTATTTCAATCTATCATCAAAGGTAAAATAATTGTCCAGGTTGTGTTGAGTCCTGGGTTCTGTTATCAGGGACTGAGTGAAATGTGAAAAATAAGAACACATCCTGTGGAAGAATTGAACATTTTCCATTGACTTAACTGACTGTAAAATGATTCCTTTACTTTGAGGTTTCCATTTTGTTCTTCATACATATCCAAACTTTCCCTTGGAGGAAACTGAACATTTAAAGACATATAGAAAATGCGTAAAACACTTAACACAGCTTGTAAAAGCCCAAATAAAATGTGTTGGCTTCATTCATATGTAAATGAACAAATGTAATTTTAGGAAAATCATAGAGCCCCACCAAAATATTAGTAGTTCATTCAGTTCACCTGCATAAAAAGTCACAAAGCATTTTAAAAGACTTATTTATTTTTTGAAGGGCAAAATTACAGAAAGAGAGGGAGAGACAGAAGCAGAGAGAAAGAGAGATTTTCCATCTACCGATCCATTCCCCAGATGGCCATAATGGTCAAGGCTGGGTTGGGCAGAAGCCAGGAACCTAAAACATTTTCCAGGTCTCCCACTTGGATGACAAAGCCCCAAGTACTTCGATCATCTTTCACCACTTTCCCAAGCACATTAGCAGGGAGCTGGATTGGAAGTGGAGAAGTCAGGAATTGAACCTGCGACCAAAGGGGACACAGGTGTCAAAATACTGGCTTAACCCACTGAGCTCCAAGCTGGACCCTCCAGAATCTTTTTATATTAACATAATGTGATGGCTGAAGAGAAAAAAAAGTGAATTTTGGATTAAAAGTTATCTCACTAAATAGGTTAGCAGTTACTCTATTGATTTACAAAATAATTGCTTTCATCTAAGTTCTCAGAATAATCACTTTCTTCTATTTTATTTCACCAATTTAGAGCCGTTTCTAGGATACAGGAAGAGGATAAAGTTAAA